>NC_061861.1:9515135-9520135 GCF_019202785.1 Penaeus chinensis | reverse complement strand
CATTGTTTGGTACGCTGGTATGGCCTGAGGGAGTTTGTAACTCTCACTCCAGCCAATCCTAATCATCCCATTTTGAGTCCTTCAAAAGCAAAGCTTCTGCTCTCATCCCTGACCATAGTCGCAAACAACACCAACTGGTAAGAAAGTAGGTTTAGCTAGAATGGTTAATAATATGTATTCTATGAGATTATTTGTGTATGTGGTATTGAAGTGGTTGTATATCATCTGCCTTCTTTCACCAATAGTCAAGTTCCACTATTTGTGCAAGTTCTACGCCTGAGTGAGAAGATGTATCTGGGCTTGGGCCTTGGTGCTGGGGTACGAACTGACTATAATATGGTCCATATGCGCTACCCATCTCGCCAATGTACTCATCTTGCAGGTGAGTCAAGTTACTTTTTGCTGTGGAATGAAATTTAGCTTTTGACAAGCCTAATTGAATCATTAATAATCTCATTCAATTCTGCTATTAGAAGCTTACAGATATATGACTCACTATTTTTCGTTTGCTTGTATGAAAGCTATATTGTTATTGCAGTATTCCAGTGTGAAGAAAAGTAGCTATGAAATATTTCATATCAGCACAAATAAAAAAATGTAATCAAAGCTAGCTTCTTGTTGCATGAAAAGTAATACAAATCATAGAAATACCTCAAATAGTGAATAATGCAAAGAGGAAATAAAAATATTCAAAACGTATGTCATGATACGAAACTAGAACAAAGAATACTATTCTTCTAGAATAAAACTTACATATCTGACAGACACCTCACTCTCTGCCAGGGTTGTTGGATGTGTTTCGGAGCAAACTGCAGTGCACAGTTACTTCCCCTCCTGTCTTGGTGTCAGTTAGATTTACATACATTCTCTCGGAGTGGCCTCACACACTATGGACACAGCAGCCTCCAGACTTTGATGCAACACTCACAGAAGTTGGTTTTTCTGACCTAGGGAAGCTGCCATTTGGTGCTCTGAGTGATCCTGTGAGGTAAGGTTTAGATTGAAATGGGTTTATGGAATATGAATGTGGTAATTACTGTGGTATTTTTTAATTTGGTTATATTGATTTTGATATTATCATATGAAGAAATTGATGTTGCTTTCACCATCACTTGGGAAGAAAAAAAATTCATTTTTATTTAATGTTTTTTTTATATAACAAGTTACTTCATTATATATCAATCACTTTGATATTGTTAATTTTATTTCTAACTTTGTATGGATGAATGATTTGGTTATCTGACTAATAGCAATGATTATTTCTCAGTGAACTCCACTTGTCTGCCACTTGGCCTTGCGTAAGTGAGGATATCCTAGTAGACAGTGATGTATACAGTGACCTTGACCCAGGATCTGCCCCTCTGTGGACAACAAGATTAATCACTTCATCGTCTCCTCCGTGTCTTCTAACAGAGTACCTTACTGAATTCTTGCATGTTTGTCGCAACAAACAATCTGTAACACAGATTCTGGGACCAGATTTTAATCCAGAAGCTGAGGGTAAGGTTATTGATTGGGCAGAATAACCCTCAAAGCTCACAAGTTTAAAGATGAAGATATTTTGAATTTTACACCTGAAAAAAATGGGAGAATATGGCCATAGAAGATAATTTTGAATTTATGATGTTAATAAAATTTCTGTATTTTATGTTCAGGGTAATAAGGTTACCAAGATATTAATGACAAAAAATGGTTTTCATAGCTATTGTCTTTATTTGCAATTGAATTGTTTTAAAAAATCTACTTAAAAGAATGATGTCAATTTTATAGTTCTTGGATTGTAAACTGAAGATATTACCAAAGAAAATACCCCCCAAACAGTTTAATTACCCTTATTATTATCACAGGATAACTTCTCAAACTTGAT
The DNA here is from genome assembly GCF_019202785.1 of Penaeus chinensis. NCBI lineage: Eukaryota > Metazoa > Arthropoda > Malacostraca > Decapoda > Penaeidae > Penaeus > Penaeus chinensis. Next base: position 9,518,268 of record NC_061861.1, on the reverse strand, counting down.
TGCCCTCTACAGAAGCGGTGCAGTTTTCCTCAGCGCTTGATCGCCTGACTGAGCACAGAGTCCCAACCATTTCGAAGATGGTCAGCAGTGTGCGTCCAGGCCAGAAGATCACAAGACAGTCAACAAACACTTCTCAAGGAGATGGCGGCCCTATACCAAAAGACATCCTTATTCTTATCCTGAACTATCTGTTTCCTGATGCTGAGGGTGAGGAGCCCACAGCTCCTTATCCTAGCACACTCAACCAGGTGCCAGAGTGGGAGGGAGGGGATGGGAATACTGGTGAACACCCACTCAAGGTGAGTTTGGAATTCATTGCTGACAAGTTTGTTTTCACTGAATTCTGTCTCTCATACTTTATCATATTTGCTTTATTATATTTGATAGAATTTCTTCATGTACAAATTGGTAATTGATATATTACTTTTAGTACTATACAAACTGTGATATTCAGACTTTTAAGATGTATATTTTTTCAGACTCTCCTGTGTAACATGAAGAGCAGTGGCGTTGATGGATTGGTGTGGCGTTTGGCTATTGTGATGTGCCATGCAATTCATTCTCTTGGAGGGCTTCCAGCTGCTGCTCACCTGTGGCATGAGGTGATCTTGGAACTGCGATTCCGTTGGGATAATGCCATAACCATTCCAGGGGTCAGCAGTGGAGCCCCAGACCTGTCATCCACTCTTTTCCATCAGAAACTTCAGATGCTAAATTGCTGTATAGTTAGAAGAAGGGCCAGGGAACAGAGTCCTAAGGGTGGTATGTGACCTGAATCTCATTTTTGAATGTTGTAAAAATATTGATGGATATATGTGCAGGAAAGGATTTCTGTATTCTTCTGTCTTGTTATAATTTCATAATTAACTACACTGACATCAAATGTTTCAGGTAATGATATTTCTGAAGAAGATGATGAATTTTACGAGTGTGAAGAAGAAATGGATGAAGATGAGAAAGGAAATGGAAGTCGGCCTGCCTGGGACAAGCCAGAAGGCCGCCTGAAGCGATGTGGACAGCTTCGACTCTTTGAGACTAACGAGCCACTGTATATCCCAATCACTCAAGAACCAGCACCCATGACTGAAGACCGGCTGGAAGAACATGCTGATGTACTCCTGCGTCTTGGCACAGACACCGTTGGCTCACAGCTGCGGGCGCGGATGATGTCGGCTTCCCTCCTCTCAGACATGGAATCCTTCAAGGTAGCTATGAGAGATGTTTTTAAATAATATTGAAATGTTGCAGGTGAATTTTTGAAAATCAAGCGATGAAAAATATTAAAGAGCATGAATAATAAGTTAATGATATAAGATGTTTGTTATGATAATTTTTTTATGTTTACGTACAGGCAGCCAATCCTGGGTCAGTACTGGAGGACTTTGTGAGATGGTATTCACCTCGAGACTGGATAGAGGAGCCTTCCTCAGACCCTAACAAGCCTCCCCAAGGGAGTCTTAGTACTCGTATGCAAATACCTGGAAACATGTGGCAAGAAGTAAGATGATAATATTTATTCTTTGGTGGACTTTTCTGATATATATATTTTTTATGGTGGTGTTAGATTCAAGCCACAGTGAAAACCACAAACAGATATATCCGTGACATTTTAACCCTTTTGGACCAAATTTGGATTTACCACATGGTCCTGAAAAAGTGTTTCATCATGCTTGAAAAGGGAAACACTCTTGTGTGTCATGCAGATCTTATATGGTGCTAGCTGTGTCCACAGATGGCAACATATACTATTGATCAACTGACAGATGGACTTTTGCTTACATTGAGGGAGATTTAGGACATTGTTGAAGGAAGAGTTTTGCCAATGTTGGGGGGAATGATGTAGTGTTGGGGCTTTGTTAAAAGAATGGTGTAATGTTGGAGTATTGATGGGGCAGTATATTGATACAGACAATTGTATCTCTTACAAATTTATAATGAATGTGTAGATTTATACAGCAATAATTTTAATGTAACAAAGGAAAACATTTTTTTCCATATGAGACAGAAAAAAATAAGTAAAAATATCAATGCTGTCCAGTTTTACAAGAAGAGGAGGAGAAAATGTTGATAATTTGATTTTCTATTATTTCTTTATTGTTTTTAGTGTCAGCAACTTTTTATCAAGAAAGCCTTTTTTATGAACTTAACAGAAAACTTTTTTTTTTACTAATATCTTTACAATGCAAAATTCAAAGAATTTTGGTATAATAGATAATAAAAAGTAATGCAAAATTAGACAATATTGATTACATTTATTGGTGTACAGTTGATATGAAATTAAGAACCTCATGAAATTTTCTGACATTCAAAGCATACATGTTAACGTTGAATACTGTATATCCACTTGTGACATTGGAAAGGTTAAGGCTTTTTTATTATCTTTATCATTATTTTTATTAGCTTCTTCTTATTATGATTACTTTAGAACTTTGTTTTAACATTCTTGTCAGGTATGGAGCAGTGCAAAACCAGTCCCAGCCAGGAGACAAAAAAGGCTCTTTGATGACACCCGTGAAGCAGAACAAGTGCTTCATTGGCTGGGCTCAATGGGACCAGGTGCTTTGTGCGGCCATCTACAGCCAACAATTCTACATGCTTCTCTGTGCCGCCTTGCTGAGGAAAAATTATTGTACTCCCTGCCAGCCCCTAACACCCTGCCGCAGCCTCTACACTGTAATTCGTTGGCTGCCATTTTGGAGATGGTTGCTCAGCGGATTGTCAGGCTTTCCAGACAGCCTCCTGATACAAATAAGTAAGATTTTGAAAGTGACTTCTTGCTTTCAGGATTTCTTGTTTGTCATTGTTACTGAATTAGATTAAAAAAGTGATAGTAATTGTTAATGTGTTTAGCATCATAGGCCATATTTGCTTTTGCCAACTTCTTGTAGATGTTCTTTACACATAAGGCTGTAGGTGATTTCTGGTAAAATCTTGGCTGATTGTTTATTTGATATTACAGTAATTTCGTTTCTTCATCTTGAAATACAACTTGAAATTCAACTGTAACTTATCTTTTTATTTATGGGAGAAGTTGTGATATAGAGACTGTTGTGTTTCTATTTCCTTAAGACAGAAACAAATGAATGTAGGAAGTATTGACATCATAAATGATGCAAGTGCCAGAGGCCCTAAG
>NC_061861.1:9492635-9495135 GCF_019202785.1 Penaeus chinensis | reverse complement strand
TCTGTTGTCTTTCTTTTATCTTACTATCTTGGCCCTTATGTGTATAATCTTGTTCACGATATCTGTCATAGTACCGAAGGAGTCCCTGCTGCAGAAACGGTCACCTTCGGGCGCTGTGGAAAACGTCACCGGGAGATCGCCAGATAACGAGAAAGACTAGGATAATTACGCCCGTCGATCCAGTGAAGGACCAGGAACTCGCCAGAGCAGGTACCAGTCGACCCATAATGCTGTGAACTTGCCTGGACGCCGCAGATCCACTCAACCTCCAGGAGCTTGAAGAGGACGCTTCCGGCCGGACGCCCGTGATCCTGACGAGGACAACAAGGACGTCGGTACGAGCAAGAAGGACCTGGGTGAGATCTGCGGGAACGTGCGTTTGGCGAGTAAGCCTCCGAGTTAGGCCTGGTTGAGGACTACGAGGACGAATCCGAAGTCAAGGAGGACCTGTGGGAGACCTTCGAGTACGTGTGGATGTCGAGGACGGACGGATTTACCAGGGACCAAGATGAAGACGACGACAGGGACGAGCAGCCACGAAGATGCATCAGGGACAGCACACGCAAGAATGAAGTGTTTACAAGTCAAGAAGCAGCCAGGTTGGGTCACCCTTGAGGCAAATATTAGACGCCTCGAGGGCAAGGCGTGAGTAGGTGGCCGAGCAGTATAAGTATGCATAAATAGCTTCCACGTGGCGTACAGAAGCACGTGTACGTGTGGCTTCACCGCAGGCGCCCCAACGTGCCCCACGCACCAACCAGTACTTAAGGCTCAGGATGACCCAGGTTAGAGAGAGTCACTTCACAGAGTACCCGCCGACTGCTTGTCGGGGCAGGCTCCAGCCACGCGCCCCCCTGCGGGCAGACCAAGCACTAAGACTTACCAAGAAGACTTGTATCCGTGTGAATATCTGTGTTGCTTACGCTTCTCAATAAAAGAGGTTAAGCCAACTGTCCCTTCCACTACTCCTGCTAAACCATATGTTTAAGGCGTTCATATATACCCTTTACAATGTGTGTGTGTGTGTGTGTGTATGTATATCCATACACACACATACACAAAAAACAAATGCTATACACATATATGCATATATATTTATATATATGTATATAAATATGTATATATATACATATATATACCTGTTTATTTACATATATATACATATATACGTATATATATATATATATATATATATATATATATATATATATATATATATATATATATATATGTGTGTGTGTGTGTATATCTATGTATATATGTGTGTGTGTGTGTATGTGTGTGTTTATAAAGACACACTTATATATATATATATATATATATATATATATATATATACACACACACATATAAACATATATGTATATACATATATATATATATATATATATATATATATATATATATATACACACACACACATATAAACATATATGTATATACATATATATATATATATATATATATATATATATATATATATATATATATACCTATATACATATATATATATATATATACCTATATAAATATATGTTTATATATATACATATATATATATCTATATGTATATATATGCATATATACATATATAGACACACACACACATACAAACATACAGACACATACACACACACACACACACATATATATATATATATATATATATATATATATATATATATATATATATATATATATATTTGTATATATACATATGTATATATAAATAAACAAATAAATGCATATGTATATATAATTTTAACAAATATTATTAAAAAATATATATGTATGTATGCAGGTATGTATAAGTAATCAATTATATATATATATATATATATATATATATATATATATATATATATATATATATATGTATTTATATATCATGGTAAATGTATACATGTATCTACCTTTGTATCCGCGCGAGTGTGCGTTCACACTTGCACACAAACAAAGAGCGAAGGAGGAGGCCGACTACAATGAAGAAATACTCGTTCTCGCTCGCGGTCCCAGAGCTCATTTCCCTGAAGATGTCGCCCCGGATGCTGCGTTCTTCTCTCCTCTCATCACCGGAAGCATCACGCGTCTCTCGCCTCGAGTCATTTAGGTTTTATCTCGCGTATGGAGAGATTATGACGTAGTCTCCACGTACGTCTTGACTGTGCGTTCCACTTGGAAGTGTAGAGGGATCGGGCGAGCGTGTGAGTCTGTGTGTGTTTGGGTGAGCGCGCGCGTGTGTGTGTGTGTGTGTGTGTGTGTGTGTGTGTGTGTGTGTGTGTGTGTGTGTGTGTGTGTGTGTGTGTGTGTGTGTGTTGTGGTTGTATTTGTAACTGTGTTTCATTCTGGGTGTGTGCATGTATGGGGGTGTTAGTGTGTGGTAATCTGACAATGTTAGTTTTGCGAGAATGGATTATTCCGCTTCCAGAAAGCCTCTGAATGTATAGAAAAATAAGTAGAAAAGCCTCTTGAACAAGGCCATTGTTCCCAACCAAACACC
>NC_061861.1:9435135-9450135 GCF_019202785.1 Penaeus chinensis | reverse complement strand
TGACATTTCTCCTGCATCAAGTATACTGAGAACACCGTGCCAACTGTTCCTCGCTCCTTTCTGAAGCCGCACTGTCTTTCTGGCAGTCCTTTTCTGGGGTTTGATGAGGCGGTTGAAGAGATCCCTGGCAAGGAGATGTCTTTGCAATCTTGCGGGATGGGTCCCTGTGTCCACATGGCCTGAAACAGCAACTTGGGCCTGCTGTGCTTGTGTCACTCGTGTTACTAGTATGTGGCACCTTTGTTACAAGTGTGTATCACCCGTGTCATTAGTGTGTGGTCCCCTATGTCACTCGTATGTATAGTGCGCATAACGTACGATTGTGACCTTCGCCCTTCGTGGGTGTATAGATATTTGCGGTAACAAACGGAAAAAAATGACACGCGACCCATGTATGAGTAGATAGGTAATGTTTATGGAGCTAGTTGGATCCTAGTTGCACACAATTGGCTTTTGATAAGCTTGAATGCATTTTCTTTTCCAGATTTACTCGCATATATTATGAAACTTTGCCTGTGACATGAACGCTTTAATATGTTTCTATTCATTCTTTGTGCCACACTTTTCACTCTGTTCACAAGTTTAGATGTCAACAGCAGACTTGTGTTGTTTGATAGTACTTTTTTAGTTAAGTTTCTGTTTCCTGTCTAATTCTTTAAGTTAAATCATTGCGTCTAATTAGCTCTTAATGAGTTTTATACGAGATAAATAGATGAGAAACATCTTCATTATTCTAGACTTCATGCTTTGTTTCCAAGAACTGCACAAAAATGCCCTGACGGTTAACAACTGTTCCCAGATGCCCCAAACCATTATTCATGTCACTTTTAAAGATCCTCTGCTACAGATATTATATTGCTGTGGAGTAATCTTCCTAATCGTATAAAGAAATAAAGAATGGTAGATGAGTAAGTATATTGTAAATACTATTTCCAGGCTTTTAATTCTGTCTATTAAATTAGCTCCTATTGGTATCAACATCGCGTATTATATTGTATTTCATTTTTAACTTTACTTCGTTGTTCAGATTCAGGCACTTACAACCTGCATGGTTCGAGAGGATATCTCTTAGTGTCTTACCGTTGCTAATTCGCGTTTTGTGCCCTCATCTTGTGTCCTCACTTTGTGTCTGGATATTAGATATCACCAATTATATAATAATGATAATGGGATTGGCAGTTGCCGCAAAACTCTGTATATAGACACTGGCAAGACTGGATTCTGATGTCTGTCGAGTGACGTTTTCTCACCACATAGGGAAATAAGTACTCTTCAGATTCTCTCTAAACAAAAGAAAATATCCGACAGAGAAGAGATTTCAGCTTTTCAGTTAGTTAATATATATCAGCGGCGTCAGCTACAGTAGCAATACCTTTTCTTGACATTCCCTCGTTTTACTTTTTAACATTATTCAGTCTATTACTTTAGTAACCTGAATAACATTCCTTGGCCTTTCTAATAGTAGCAAAACGTCTTGGCTTGTCTAGAATGTACTATAATAAGGCCTCTGATGCCACACTTCTGGTAATTTCTCAATCAGCTGACCTCATTCCACTTTACTATCTCGTCTAAAATCCTCCCATAATCCTGCAACTGGGTTTAAACCTGGGCTATTTTGAGGCCTGTCACCCACTCTCCCATGATCAACTGGATGACATGTACCGTTTTTGGCTTTGTGACATGGCGCTGCTTTAAACATAAACTCATCTGGTATTCGTTCACGAATTGCTCATTGTCCATTATGTCACTGTCTCCTTGGACGGGAACTTGACTTGCACTTTCTGGCAGTCATGATGTGTTTTTTTGTTCTTAAGCAATTACTTCCAACATTTTTGCCTGTCCATTAATACTTTTAGCATTAATTCATCAGAAAACCGCAAATGCAAATATAAATGCATACAAAAACTGGCTAGTGTCTACGGAATCATAGTCATCACTCCTGGACCTAGTTTTCACTTGTACTCAAGTCATCAGGCCTCTCCTTGTCTCTCCCCATCAATAAATACTATTTCCGGCTTTAAATTCTATTTATTAAATTAGCTCCTATTGGTATTAACATCGCGTATTATATTGTATTTCATTTTTAACTTTACTTCGTTGTTCAGGTTCAGGCACTTACAACCTGCATGGTTCGAGAGGATATCTCTTAGCAGTGTCTTACCGTTGCTAATTCGCGGCCAGTGGGAAGGATATTCTATCTCTCGGATCTTTTCTTTCGGGCAGTATTAGGGTCAGACTCTACGTCCAAGCTTCTTCAGTCACTTGCCCGTTGCTTTGATGATTGACCGATCTGTTTATATTATGTTCACGAGGACTGTTTTGTTTCGGGATAGACACTGGCTCTCTTCTACTCCCTTCAAATCATTTTGGTTCGAAATTTTCTGTATCAGCAATATTCCTTTGATCTCTGGCTGGCAGTAGAGTGTAAATACCCACTTTCTGAGCAGTTTCCACCTTGTTGTAAGACATTTGAACCATATTCATTGCAACAAATGTAGAAGAAGTATGGATGAGAATGAATATTTCGTGTATCGTGAAGGCATTCTCATCCATACTTTTACATGCAAAAGATTTCTTGGAGGAAAACACGGACCGCTGAAAAGTTTGCCCTACACAGATGTTCGTCTTGGTCCATAATACCTTTTCTGATTTGAGTTAGACTGTTTTTATATTTAATTATGCACTAGAGAGAGAGAGAGAGAGAGCAGATGCATTTGGTAATATACGCAAACTATCCATATACAAAAGGCCCAGGGTATAACTAAAATTAATATTATAATTATTCTGTTAAGATCAGATTTTATTTTATTTTATAGAGTACATAATATTTGTACAGGTTTTAAAGTTTGTTATATATCAGGGGATTGGAGGGAACGTTGTAATATCGCTTTCAGCCTTCTCTGCCCTTATTACATATCACAATACTGTAAATTTAATAAATGTAAACTCGTGATAATGAAGATAAACGTTTGCATGATAATTTACAACAGACATTCAAATGAGATATCAGAAAAACGGCAAAACCGTAAGAGATTACTAGCTTCATTTACAGTCAGTCTGAATACATAGATGTACCATACGAAGAAGCTCTTTTATCCTTTAACTTACAAACATCCAAATTCAATGAGTCAGTTATAAGTAAGTATATATATATATATATATATATATATATATATATATATATATATATATATATATATGCGTGTGGTAATTTGTTACAAGAATGATTTTTTAAAAATCGTCAAAAAATCGCCCATTCCAAAAACTAAATGATTTCTATTGTTCCTGGAACACTCTGCCATCCGAAGACTCAGTATTTGCCACCATTTGGTGAAGATTTCAACGTTTACTAAGGAAACTATATAGTTAACTCAGATCAAGAACAATCCAAACCATATTCGATGTACATGGAATTTCAGCTGAAGACACTAATCTATGGGTGAACCTTCATCCTTGAAGCTTAGGCTCCCCCGGCATAAGGCAAAAGAGAATCTGATGGAGTGAAAATGACAATTTTAGTCGGCATTTTTTGTTTGACACTTTGTGCCATAACCATGATTCCTTATCTGTTCAGAAATGGATTATATAGCATCTGAAGTCTTTAATAAACGCTCTTGAGCATATAAAATAAAGAATTAGACATAAGATTCATATTTACTTTAATTTTAGGTATTCAGTGCATGTACTGCAAGAACGGTGGATGCCCGCGTGCCTTTTGCACATGTGGTGTACCATGCTTGCTTTTCGATCATCTGTCTGAAGGCACAGCTGGCATCCTTTGAATTTCTTAGATGCCTCTGTCATAACAACTCCAGTGCAGAGGGGAAGAGGAGGAAGAAAACGGTAGAGGAAGAAGAAGAAGGTAAGAGGGTGGGAGAGAAGCAAAATTGGAGAACGGGGAAGAAAACGGGAGGAGGAGGCAAAGGGATGAGAGAAAGGGGGGAAAAAGGGGGAGGAGGTGGCTGAGGAGGCTAGCAGGGTGAAAACCAAGAGAAAAAGGCAGAAAGATGCCAGGGAGGGAGGGAAGAAAGAATGAGAAGGAGAAGGAGGAGGCAGCAGAAGGGAGGAGGCGAAAAGCAAGCATGAGGGAAAGGGAAAGGGATGGACAAAATAGAAAGATAGGGAGGGAGGGAAAGAAGAAGACGGCAAAGGATGGAAGGTCATGAAGGTCTTGGTCTGCCAAGACAGTAGACGGAGGGCAGTTTCTAGCTCCCGGGTCGCAGACGCCGTGGGCGCCGTATCTGCAGCTCCGCTGACGTCGACGTCGTCCCTCGGGCGTCTTTGAATGGGGAAACAAACAAACAAACAAAAAAATTAAAACTAATTAAAAGTTCCAGTTTGTGATATAATTTATATTATTAATTGTTTTGATATTAAAAAAAGAAAAATCATTGTAATAATAAGTAGGAACGTAAATGATAATTAGGGATAAATCTTATTCATAACTAAACACTAAGTCTCATGGTGAGGTAGTAGCATTTTTTTTGTTCACATTCATTAGTGACATTGTGCTGTAAATTCGGAATTCTTATCTTGGGAGGCATACAAGGTCTGCCTTGATTTTCCTTTAAACCCAGTTAATAGTTTAAAATAAACATCACATGTATATATACATGCACACACACACACACACACACACACACACACACACACACACACACACACACACACACACACACACACACACACATACACATACACACACACACACACATATATTTATGTGTGTATATATATATATATATGTATATATATATATATATATATATATATATATATAAATGTATGCATGTATGTACACACACACACACACACACACACACACACACACACACACACACACACGTATGTATATATGTATGTTTGTATATATATATACATGATATATATATGTATGTATATATATATAATTATATATATATATATATATATATATATATATATATATATATATATATACATACATACATACACACACACACACACACACACACACACACACACACACATATATATATATGTATACATACATACATACATACACACACACACACACACACACACACACACACATACACACACACACACACATATATATATATATATATATATATATGTACGTATATGCACATTTATGCATATATATATATATATATATATATATATATATATATATATATATATATGCACATGTATGCATCCACACACACACACACACACACACACACACACACACACACACACACACACACACACATACACATATATATATATATATATATATATATATATAAATATATATATATATGTATATATCGATTTACTAACGTATAGCATTTGTGGTTTTTATAATTAACGTATTTTAGGTTAGGTTATTTTTCACTTCCGTAATCTTTAAAGTCGTTATCTTTACTCATTATTGCTAATTACCTTAATTATGACGACTTAATTAGCATTTCATTGCCATTAGTATCAGCTTATTTATTATTTACTTAATTATCATCAAACCGATATTTACTGTTCATATTTTCTGGGAGGCTCCAGGTTACAATTTGAATTATTTAATATGATTGTAAAGAGAAAAATAATAAGCCAAGGTACACGGTGTATTTACAAAAGCAACACTCGTAATCTGATATTAGAGATAAAATATACATCTCGGAGATTTTCCCATATGCTTTCAATAATTGTCGCTGGACAGGACAGGACTTGCAAACCGTGGAAGTAGCCGTGTTCGCTCTCTCTCCCTCTCTGCTTTGTCATGGCAGAACGAGGGGTATATATACCGGCAATACCCGACACTTCCAAGACAGTGCGGGCTCGTTTGCATACGCTAATCGTTGGTCTGCGTCTTAACTAGCGCTCGTTCCCGCGTTCACTACAATCATCTCCCACGGCAGACGAGACGGAAAGTCTTCGGGATGTTCTGGCAGCCCTCAACGCAGGTTCATGGGTTTCCGAAGTTCGTCTGAGGCTGGACGTCTTGACAACAACATTCACTGGCCAGGATCCTGGCAGGGACGGGATACAAACATGGAAACAATCAACTGCGGACACACAAGGCAGGCATAACTCAAGACGATTAAGCAAACTGAAAAGAAACGACAATTAGTAAGGCACATAGGAGAAAACTGTATATTATTTCTTGATTTGAGACCGAGTAATCATAGGGTGCAACCGGGAAGAATCAAACCGAACAAGAGAATCAGACTGAACGGGAGAATCAAAATCCTATGACAACAATGAAAATTCAGCATCACAAGAAAACAATTTCAACTAGTTTGCATGAACCGTTCTTTCAGCACAAGGGGGAGACAAATCATGAACGATAAAAGTTACTGGACTGGTGATCCGACTTACTCTACATGGGTCCAACCACCTAGGATTTAAGGCATGACTAACACCTTGAATTTAATCATAAGACCGCCGCAATACAAGAGATCCAACATTAATTTTCTGCTTACGAACTTTTCTATTGTAATATTTTTCATTTTCTTCTCGTGTCTTACGGGAAGTCTCAGCTGCTTCTTCTCGAGCCTAGAGAAGCCTGAGAAGATGCTCAGTACTTTTATCATCTTCATTCATGGTAACACAGTTTGTAAGCCCAATTGGATGAGAGCATGAATGACCCATCAGCAGGAACAGAGGTTGGTTATTAATTGATCGGTGAAATGCAGTGTTAAGGGCATACCGCACTTGGGGTACATAGTCATCCCATGACAAGGGAGCATCATCGCATAGGATAGTTATTGCATCTTTTACACATCTATTACTTCTTTCGATCAAGCCGTTCGCCTGAGGATAAAATGGTGTTATATAATGCATTTTAATACTTAATATGTCTCAGACTTCAGAAAATAATTTGTTTTTGAACTTTGAACCACTGTCTGTAGTCAGCAATGTAGGAACTCCAAATAGTGTAAAATAGTGTCTTTAGTCAGCAATGTAGGAACTCCAAATAGTGCAATAGTGGACAGAAGGTAACGGTTTCCACGTTACGAGCTGTGTAGATTCATCAGATCTGCACTAATTCTGTCCAAAGGAGAAGTGACAACAGGCATTTGTGAGAGTTGAACATTTAGTTTTACAGTTCCTCTTCTCTTCTGAAATGGAAGACAGGCATTGACATATTCCTTCGTAGCAGAAAGCATGTTCTCGTGCCATACTGGGTCTTTAAGTTGTGCCTCTCTTAAAACAGTTGGTTCAGCTATGGCGAGGGCAATAGACGCAATATCACGGCTTAGAAGATAAGGGACGTGGTGAGTAAATCCCTTTCTATATACAATGCGGTAGGAGTATTCCATCAGCTCATGGGACCAGCGAGACATACGTGGAGACTTGGTCGCGAGTAATATGCAACATCACAGGGGTTACCTTAACTTGAATGAGACAAGAGCCTATACCCACTTTTGAAGAGTTCATAAGGTCTCGAGAAATCAGGTCTTTGCAGTACTGGGGCGGTAGTTAGAAGATGTTGAAGTTTACGAAAAGCTGCATATGTTGTGTATTCCATTTGAATGGCTGGCCTTTTCTTTTATAAACGGACCAAACTTTGGCTGGATCGGGAGATATGCCATTCACAAAAAATCTGTAACTCAGCAAAGCTGCATTTATTCAAGTTCAGTTTTAGACCTGCTTTGTTCATTAAGGCAAGAGTTTCATTTAGATGATGGCAATGTTCTTCGAAGTCGTTAGAAAACATGATAACATCATCTAAATATGCTAGAGTACGTTTTCCTAGCACATGAGATAAAACGAGGTTGATAATTCTTTGGAAGGTGGCAGGGGCCAGTCTTCAAACCAAATGTCATTCTTCTGAACTGCCATAATCTGGACTCATCTGAAAAGGCTGTTTCCCACGGTCTTCTGGAGCAACGTTTATACTCCAGTAAGCAGTTCTTACATCCAAGATACCGAAATAGGTGTTATCACGAAGGTCATCCAGAATTTCATCAATTCTCGGTAATGGATAAGAATCACTTACCGTTTTAGCATTCAGATTAATCTACACAGAAATGTAGATTACCATCTCGTTTCCTTACCAGCACAACTGGCGATGACCATGGAGAACATGATGGCTCTATGACTTTGGCATCCAGCATTTCCTGACAAGTCTTTTTAATTACCTTCTTTGCAGAGTGTGGCAATATCCACTGTCTGGTGCAAATGGGCTGTATTAGCTGTTGATATAATTCGGTGTACTGCACCTGGAATAGTTCCAATTGTTGATTTTTCCCAAGCAAACAAATTTTCATATTTAAGCAAGAGATCTTACAAATTCTTATGCGATTTAGGAGGCAAATAAGTTTTCCTTCATCCATGGAGAAATTTGTGTCATCTGAATCAGAAATGGCGAAAACAGGAAACTCATCTGAAACTGCTTCAACTTCTGCCAAGCGTGTGCCGGTACGCAACTTTAAGGCATGCGCAGAGTCATTGACAATCCATATATCAATATTTCCTTTTTATTCTTTACTAGGTTTCTTGGAATCATTATAGAAGTCATCAAACTTGAAACGAAGAGGTCACTTACATTTTTCAAGAGAAAAAAGAGTTTGAAACTGAAGCATGAATAAAACGTCCGAAACAAGGAGGGCATACTGTGGTCCTTTGCACAATGGCATAAGAGGGAAATTGCCGATGTACAAACAACTTCTGAAGAGAAATGGCAGAAACAGGTTTGGATGAGTTTACACTCTGGAGACATTATCAGTATATTTCAGAGGTAATCTGACATCCTGCAGTATTAGATAAGATCTGCAAGGTGAATGTTTATGCACCATTTTTAAGTCAAATCTTCTCAGGAAGTCCATACCCAAGAGTATATCACTAGGAAACTTTAGATAGTCTGTTATTACAAAACAGTGTTTGCAACTCATACCTGCAATATGGATAGCAATGTCAACTTCACCGCCTGTTTGCCAATGCAGATCCAGACACGTCTGATAAGGACTTCACACAGGGCCATATTCTGCTTGATACATTGTCCAAAGAGATAGTTTTACCAGAGAAACTGACAAGCCCGTGTAGTTGAAAGCTTCCTTTCAGGTCCGATCGCAAATTAACTGAATAAGTGGTCATCCTGTAGGCGTATCAGAAATAGGATTAATAGATATGGAAGAATTAAATGATAAACAATTAGATGTACCACATTTTTCAAAACACTTCTCAGAAACTGAATTATCAGCTGGAACCGTTGCAACTGCAGACTCATGCATGTTAATGACATCCCGAGGTAATGCCTGCGGCTTCCACCGATGGGGTTGTCGATGAAGCCTGGTTTCCTGAAAAGGGACACGATCGACGTTGATGCCTAGGGTTACCGCAAGTCCAGCACACGTTACCGGGAGGTTTAACTCTACAGGAAGCTGTGAGAGTGACCCTTGCATTTATGGAAAGCGCAGTGAATTTCGTCTTTGTCACTGGTAACTGTAACTTGCGAGAGAGAATTCTGTTTACGTGCAGATCTACAATTCCAAATTTTAGCTGCTGTATTTACCAATTCGTCAACAGGAGCATCTGACTTTATCATGACCATCTCATGTAACCCAAGAGGAAGCGACTGCAAGAAGATTCTCGTAATCAACTCTTCAGCATTACCCACTGCTACTGGATAATCTCTTAAATCTTGGTAAACGTAACCTTGAATTTCGATGTACAGATCTTGTAGAGATTGATGAGGAGCTAATATAATTTCATTCAAGAAACAGAAAAAGTCTACTGAAGTGCTTGTACCAAGGAATTTCTTTCTAACCAAGCCTTTGAAATCTTGCCAAGTAGTTACACTATCAAATTCAGCAGTATTTGTCATCACCCATGTCTAATGACTTATAATTCCTATTGCGAGTTTTTCTACTCATGATAAATGTAAAACAACGAAGGAACCCACAAGACAACTTTAACCGAAAATAAAATATCAGTTAGCACATTATCCAAGGCTATTTCTTAAGTAATTTAAGAAAGGCATATGCAAGAAAGAAATTAGTTTGTATTATGTGAATAGAACAAAGTACAAAAATACTAGAGCCAAGATAAGTAAAGTGATTGTAACCTTATCCCACCGCTGCCACCAAAATAGTCGTATACACAAGGAATCCTCCCAAGCTCCTGGACTAAAAGCTTAATCATTCCTATACCCAAACCCAATACTGATAAATACAGACCCATTTCCTGGACCTCCTGTCTGTGCAAAGTACTTGAGAGAATAATTCTGAACAGGCTCATGTATCGCATAAATGCTAAGTTATCCCCCAGACTGTATGGATTTCTCCCAGGGCGTAGCAGTCAGCACTGTTTTGCAGAATACTTAACAAACTCAAACCCAGGCATGTAAACCGTATTTCTTGCTTGATCTTAAATCTGCTTTTGATATTGCAAACAGGGAAATTATCCTTGAGCAACTAGCTAGCTTTGGTATTCAGGGAAAACTGTTAACATGGATTCAAATGTATCTGTCGAATCGATTGGCTCAGGTTGTCATCAGGGGCATTAAGAGTACTCATACAAAAGTATTTGAACTCGGCACACCTCAGGGAGGCGTACTTAGTCCCATGCTATTTAATATCCTAATGCATAGATTACTGGGCGATATACCACTTGCAGGCAATGACTATTATTTGCTATGCCGATGACATTTGTATTAAATCCTCATCCGAGGAGAGAATGCAAGAGATCCTAGATATACTTTCTGCAAGGGATACTGAGTGTGGCTTGATAATTTCATCTGAAAAAAAACAAAGGCACTTAACCTACAGACAATCCCTCTGCCAAGGTTTCATATAAATGACGTTGAGCTAGATCTCTGCCATCAATACAAATACCTCGGGGTGATTGTTAATGATTCAGAGTTCATTAGAAACCTGAAGAAAAGGCTGTGGGAGCAGCTGAAGCCACTTAAGACACTTGTCGGCAAAGACCATGGTATTAATGTCTATATTGCGAGAATCTTTTACTTGTCATACATAAGGTCGGTCATAGATTACCATGCGTTGCACCTAGTATTGTTCAAGGAATCAGAGTTGACTAGTCTAGAAAGTGTACAAAATGAAGCCATGAGGATCATTCTTGTGAATATGAGAACAGAACTTAATTTGCCTTCTGCTTATGAAAGAATATTATACATAAATACCACATTTAGTGTCAAATCAATTAGAGAACCCCTCCATTGTACAGAGTTCCAAAGACAACTAAAACACAGAATAGAAGAGCCAACTTTGAATAACAACACCGATTCATACTCAAATCCATGGTTATAAGTGACGTGTAAACACTTAGCTCAGCTGAACATACCCATAACTAAGACCCTACATGGACGTTCTGTACCACCGTGGAAAATGTCGGACCTAAGTGTATATTATACGACTGCCCCCAAAAAAGACAGTGTCCCCCCTGCTATACTTAAACAGTATGCACTTGCAAGTATAAATGAGCATCTAGACACTCTTTCCAATGCATATGAATGCTACACTGACGGATTCTTGCAGTCTGGGAGCAGAGCAGGATGCGCTTTTGTTGTATATAAAAACAATATTTTGCAGCACCAGGATTGTAGGAGGGTTCATGACTGGGCTAGCACTATGCAAACCGAGCAGGAATACTCATGGCCACCGAATTTCTATTGAACCAAGGCTCAGGGGTCATTTTCTGCGATTCACAGAGTGCTCTCCAAGCTCTGAACACTCTAGACAAAGGTGCGGGAAATATTGCAAATGACATCAGGATAAACGTATATCGTGCAAAAGAACGAGGCCATAATATACGTTTTGTGTGGATTCCATCGCATGTTGGAATCCCTAGGCATGATCATGCTGATCGCCTAGCAAAGTCAGCATGTGACAAACAAAGTGTGGACATAGATCTTGGGATACCTCTTTCTAGGATTTTCTACATCATTAAAGCTTCCTTCAGAGAGGACTTGACTGAGTTAATTAATTCTCAACGCCCTGAAAGCTGTAGCATAAAGCACTATGACCGGTTTAGGCAAGATTCCTTCATCTATGGTTTATATAAAACAAGAACAAGACAGTGTGATGTCGTAACTGCAAGAATCAGGCTTGGATATAGATTGTATTGGCAGGTCAGTACAGTTTGTAATGTCGAAGAAACTAATTGTAAACTGTGTAATGAAGAATATAAGCGAACACTTGTACATTATATCTCAGAGTGCCATGTGATACAGCCTTTCAGGCCACCTAGCATGAGGTACGGAGAACTATGTAACTACTTCATATCATCTGATGTCTTAGAAGATATACTTATGTTGTATCCTAAATTTGGAATGTAGTATCACATAACCGAATATAAAATGTATTAATGCTTTCCCACGCCCAAGCTATATGCCGGCGTGGCAGATGAGTGGATAAAGGACTGTGCAATTGTTCTTTTCCCTAAACTGATAAAGTACTCATAGCAATGTTATAGGCTAAAATTCAAATGTAACACTATGCAATGTACCACAGATTGCCCACGCCTGTGCAGTTAGCCAGGGTGGTAAATAAAGGACTAAACTAAACTAAACTAAGTGTGGTAAGCATGGCAAAAGTTCTTTATAGCAAGATATTCATCTTATGATTTGTGGTTTTTATAATTAACGTATTTTAGGTTAGGTTATTTTTCACTTCCGTAATCTTTAGAGTCGTTATCTGTATTCGTTATTGCTAATTACCTTAATTATGACGACTTAATTAGCATTTCATTGCCATTAGTTTTAGCTTATTTATTATTTACTTAATTATCATCAAACCGATATTTACTGTTCATATTTTCTAGGAGGCTCCAGGTTACAATTTGAATTATTTAATATGATTGTAAAGAGAAAAATAATAAGCCAAGGTACACGGTGTATTTACAAAAGCAACACTCGTAATCTGATATTAGAGATAAAATATACATCTCGGAGATTTTCCCATATGCTTACAATAATTGTCGCTGGACAGGACAGGACTGGCAAACCGTGGAAGTAGCCGTGTTCGTTCTCTCTCCCTCTCTGCTTTGTCATGGCAGAACAAGGGGTATATATACCGGCAATACCCGCCACTTCCAAGACAGTGCGGGCTCGTTTGCATACGCTAATCGTTGGTCTGCGTCTTAACTGGCGTTACGGCGCTGCGCTCGTTCCCGCGTTCACTGCAATACAAGAATATATATGTATATATATATGTATATATGTACACACACACACACACACACACACACATATTTATATTTATATATATATATATACATATGCACACACATATGATTATGTATATATGTGCATGTGTATACATATATATAATATGTATATGTACACATACATATATATGTATGTATTTATATGTGTACACACACACACATTTATAGATATGTATGTATGCGTGTATGTGTGTACAGAGAAACACATACACACACATTTATACATATACATATATATGCATATATATATATATATATATATATATATATATATATATATATATATATGTATACATATATATGTCACACTTTCCTCAAGAAATTATTTATATTTTGAGTATTCAAGTATGGAATTTATATATTCATCACTTTTACTCGAGGAATTAGTTATTTCATATGCAATTCATTATTTTGGAATATATTCATCACTTTTCAGCTCGAGACATTGTTTATTTCATGAGCAATTACGTTTGTTTCATGAAATTGTTATGATATTTATCTATTACTTTTCCATATAGTTAGTGTGATTGTAATACTACTTGCTTATTCATCTATTACTTTAAGGTCAGTAATTTTACCTGCCACTACCAGGTCTTCTCACCCCCGAGAGAGCAGCCACGCACCAATTCCTTTAACAGCAGAAGTAACTGCTCGTCCTGCAGCAAAGACCGGATGTTCAAGCACCTACCCAGATAGCTCGCCCGAGGTTAAGCCTCAGGCGAGCGGGTGGACGCCACTCACTGCGGGTGGACGCCACCTCTGCCAACCCCGCCGACGCTGCCCCAAATAAAGAATAAAGAGGGTCGGCAGGCTGAAGGCTACACCTGCCACTGGGTTGGCGCCTGCCAGAGCGCAGACGGGATGAGTACCACTCGTTCCCAATGGGAACCACAACCCGCCTCGCTTGCTGGGTGGGAGGGGGGAGGAGGGCTGGCAAGGCCCACCTCCCCCGAGCCGCCCATTAACCCCAGGGTGGCTGAGGGGCAGGAGTTGGTACGGAGCCAGAGGGTGTCCACATGTCAGTGGGTCATGGCTCTGTACCTCTGGGGCCTCCTGCTGCTCCGAGATCACCCACAGCTTAGGCTGGGACCACAAAGTTTCCATGGGTGGCCACGAGGAGGCACTGCGAAAGACTTGATTGGGCTGTTGACTGGCAGGGTAGTTATGCAGAGCTGCTCCCTTTTCGCGCTAGGGTAGCTAGCGGTGGCAGCTGTAATTGAGAAGGCATGCAAGCACTTAACACTATCTTGGCTACCACATCATTGCTTCACATCACGCTGAGCATGAAGCACCCACCCATATATAAATATATATACATATATATATATATATATATATATATATATATGTCTATATATTTATATACATATATATGCACACACACACACACACACACACACACACACACACACACACACACACACACACACACACACACACACACACACATATACATATATATGTATATATACATATATATGTATATATATAAATATATATATATATACACATTATATATGTGTATATATATAGATATATATAAATATATATATATATATCAAATATATTTATATATATACATACAGAGTACACACACACACACACACACACACACACACACACACACACACATATATATATATATATATATATATATATATATATGTGTGTGTGTGTGTGTGTGGGCGTGTGTGCGTGCGCGCGTGTGCGTGTGTGTGCGCGTGTGTGCGTGCGTGTGTGTGTGCGTGTGTGTGCGTGTGTGTTTGCGTGTGTGTGTGTGTGTGTGTGTGTGTGTGTGTGTGTGTGTGTGTGTGAGTGAGTGAGTGA
>NC_061861.1:9345135-9347635 GCF_019202785.1 Penaeus chinensis | reverse complement strand
AGAACACTACTCACTTATGGATAAACGGACAATCAAATTTATATCATGGAATATGCGTAGTATAAAGCCTAGGCTGAATGACCTAGAGTTTTATATCCGTAAATATAATACTGATGTTATTTGCGTGCAAGAACCTTTTGCTGCTGCTGCTAAGATGAAAATAGCACCTGCAATTCAGGGATACTATTCATATGTGAATACAGCCATGACTGGATTGTTGACATATGTGAAGGTAGCACTGCCACATAAATTTGTTAAAAAATCCGAGAACACTGATGTTCAATTTCATCATTTAAAAATTCAGACTGCCACTGGCTATTTTTCACTGTATAATGTATATGCCAGATACTCCAAATTTCTGGCTAGTTCTCTCCCCAATTTTCACAACCAAAGCACGTTATGTATGGGCGACTTCAATGCAAGGCATCCACACTTTGGAGACAACCAACGTAATAGTAATGGGGAAGAATTCAAACATTTTATCAATAGTAGATCACTGACAGTATATGACACAGAAGCAGAGACTCATTTGGGAGGTGGCAGATTAGACTATGTATTTGGCAAAAATTTAGTTCATGGTAATGTCTGTACTTCACTGGTGCGAGAGTTAGTTAGTGACCACTTTGCAATACGAACAGATTATACTGTAGACACCAATTCAGCCACTAGATCACCTAGGCTCCGAATAATTATCCCACCGGGCCTGGAGCATCACTTCAAGGCACGAGTCTATGACTGGTATAACACCTATGAAGTAACATCTGTTGAGAAATTTTCTCAGGATCTAATCAAAGTTGTCACTGACTACTATGACACTTGGGTCTGTTCAAGAAAACTCTCAAAGAAAAAGAGGCCCCAGACCTCCCATGCACCGAGGTGGATCAATGACCCAATTCTGGCAAAGGAATATATACGGGTTCAGGAGCTTGCTAATTGCTATAAAGATAATAAGACGACAGATAATCTTCTGCAGTTTATGAAAGCCACCAAGGAATTCAGAGATTTAAAAACTCAGATTCGTAGTATATACTGGGAACAATTTCTGCAAAGTATCAATAGTCAAACTTCTATAGCTGACGTATGGAGAAAAATTAATAGACTGACAGGTAAAGCCCTCACAACACCGCAGTTCCACAGTCCACAGGAACAGGCTAATATGCTGCTAGAGCAGTGGGCAGGAAATTCTCAAGTACACTCACTTCCACAAGGGATAAAAAATCAGCTCAACAAGTCGAAAATAGATAGAAATTTCAATATAGCAATAGCATGTGCTGCTATTGACCCCTCCGACTTTGTCGAAATAACCGAGTGGGAACTGAGCAATGCCCTTCTGAAAGGTAAGGCAACCGCCCCTGGCGAGGACGGCATTACTTACAGCGTCCTTCGTCACATTGCTCAGGTACCAGGCAACCCACTTTTACATCTGTATAGACTCAGCCTATCACAAGGAATCCTCCCAAGTTCCTGGACTAAAAGCTTAATCATTCCTATACCCAAACCCAATACTGATAAATACAGACCCATTTCCTTGACCTCCTGTCTGTGCAAAGTACTTGAGAGAATAATTCTGAACAGGCTCATGTATCGCATAAATGCTAAGTTATCCTCCAGACTGTATGGATTTCTCCCAGGGCGTAGCAGTCAGCACTGTTTTGCAGAGTACTTAACAAACTCAAACCCAGGCATGCAAACCGTATTTCTTGATCTTAAATCTGCTTTTGATATTGCAAACAGGGAAATTATCCTTGAGCAACTAGCTAGCTTTGGTATTCAGGGAAAACTGTTAACATGGATTCAAATGTATCTGTCGAATCGATCGGCTCAGGTTCTCTTCAGGGGCATTAAAAGTACTCATACAAAAGTATTTGAACTCGGCACACCTCAGGGAGGCGTACTTAGTCCCATGCTATTTAATATCCTAATGCATAGATTACTGGGCGATATACCACTTGCAGGCAATGACTCCATTATTTGCTATGCCGATGACATTTGTATTAAATCCTCATCCGAGGAGAGAATGCAAGAGATTCTAGATATACTTTCTGCAAGGGCTACTGAGTGTGGCTTGATAATTTCATCTGAAAAAACAAAGGCACTTAACCCACAGACAATCCCTCTGCCAAGGTTTCATATAGATGACGTTGAGCTAGATCTCTGCCATCAATACAAATACCTTGGGGTGATTGTTAATGATTCAGAGTTCATTAGAAACCTGAAGAAAAGGCTGTGGGAGCGACTGAAGCCACTTAAGACACTTGTCGGCAAAGACCATGGTATTAATGTCAATATTGCGAGAATCTTTTACTTGTCATACATAAGGTCGGTCATAGATTACCATGCGTTGCACCTAGTATCGTTCAAGGAATCAGAGTTGACTAGTCTAGAAAGTGTCCAAAATGAAGCCATGAGGATCATTCTTGGTGCCCCTAGAACAACAAGGATTGTGAATATGAGAACAGAACTTAATTTGCCTTCTGTTTATGAAAGAATATTATACATA
>NC_061861.1:9337635-9340135 GCF_019202785.1 Penaeus chinensis | reverse complement strand
TGGAGGGGAAGAAAATTCCCCTAATCTCTGATATAACATCAGCGACTGGCCAATCCCCCTTCTAATCACCACACAAAATGCCCACCGAATCACTACTAATATTCAGAATAGTGAGCAGCCTGTGTGCGTGCACCCCCCCCCCCCTCCGTCGTCGACCCCCACTCGCCCACTCGACATCGGGCTCATAACAGCATCGCGGTCACAGCGCTGGCCAGACTGGCGCAATATATAACAATAATGTCCCGGAGTGGCCCGCCCTGCCAGCTGCTGTGTGATCTGTTCTCCCTCTCCGGCCCGTGATTTATCATTCTTTCGCTCCCGTCTTATTATTATTCGTCTCCGTTTGATTCTTCGCTCTTTTTAGCTTTGGGTAGAGGTTTAATATACATTAAGGAATAAAGATAATTTAGGCATCCATGATAGTTTGTCTCTTTTGAAATGAGTATTCATATTGGCAAATAGAGTTCTAAGGTCCTTTGGGCTACGCAGGAAAAGATCTACATATACCGAAATATCGATGAGAAAATGTAAATTTTCTGTAGAATTCGTAAAACTAGATGGATCGATTTTATTAATTCGGTTTACCACAATTATCATTATCATAATTTCAGAAGACTTTGAATTCGACATTTGTATTTATGGACTCCTAATGCTACGAATAGATATACCAGCCTCCTAAAATTGCTGCTTCACTGCACAAAATCATCAATACAGAAGAAAATGTTATCAGTTCAAAAGAGCGAAAACTGAGCAAGCACCATACTATCATAAACAACGAAAACACTTCCGCGACATCCTGACCCTACTTAAATATGAACAGCAGAATTATCTCAGTCAGCTTGGGAATGTGTTGAGTTTGTTGCAAAACGGTGACGGTATGTTGCAAGTTGTCCATGGGAAAGATCAGCCAATGGCCGGTAAAATATTCATTGATGGTCGCTAGGAAGTTAGTGAGCTCGGGGGAGGCGCCATATCCCTTTACACAAGCGGGTTTTAATGCCGTCTTTAATGGTGTTTTATCGCGGTAGTGGCAGGACCTGATGCTCATTTGTTTTATCGACTATCGGGCTTCGTCTAGGATCATGCCGACGAAGGATAGAATGGGGGTATTTTTCTTTATCAAATATATATATCTGTGCATGCGTGTGTGTGTGTTATGATAATAATGATGATAATAATACTAATGACAACAACAACAATAAAAAAAACAATGATGATGAGGATGGTGATAATAATGATATAAATAATAATGAATATGAAAATAACAATGATAATAATGATGGTAATTATGATAATAATGATAGTAATTATGATAATAATGATAGTAATTATGATAAAAATAATAAAAACAATAACAATAATAACAATAATGATACCAATAAAAACAATTATAAGTATTGTGATCATGATGATAATATTGATAATGATGATAATAATAATGATAATGATAATAGTAATAATAATAATGATAACAATGATAATAATCGTAGTAGTAGCTATAATGACAATAATGATGACGATAATGATACTATTACTTCTACCAATATTGGTAATGGTGATGATAATAATAATAATGATAAGCATAATAGTAATAATAATAATAATGACAATGATAATAATAATAATGATAACAATAATAACGTTAGCAATAACCATAACAACAACAATAACGATAATGATAATAACAACAACCACAGTAATACTTATTATGATGCTAATAATGACAATGATGATAATAATAATTTAAAAAAAAATATGATAATGATAATACTGATCACAGTAATGATGATCTTTGAAATAATCATTTGACTAACAATGATAGAGATATTAGTGATAATAAAGATAATTGCAATATTAATAACAATAGTAATAAGGACAATTATAACAATAATGATGATGATAATAAAAATGGTAATGTTAATAATAATAACAATAATGATGATAATGATAACAATAATGATAATGATAATAATTGTGATAGTGATGATAATAATGATAACAATAACAACAACGACAACAATAATTATGATAGTGATAATGATAATAATGATAAT
This sequence comes from Penaeus chinensis, assembly GCF_019202785.1. NCBI lineage: Eukaryota > Metazoa > Arthropoda > Malacostraca > Decapoda > Penaeidae > Penaeus > Penaeus chinensis. Next base: position 9,338,081 of record NC_061861.1, on the reverse strand, counting down.
GATAATGATGACGATGATGATGATGATGATGATGATGACAGTAGTAGTAGTAATGATAATAGTAATAATGAAAATAGTGATAATGTTATTAATTATCATCATTATCATTATTTTCATTATTTCAGACATTATTGTTAGTGTCAGTATATTTATAATCATAATAGTTACAGTAATTGTGACTATTATAATCGTTTTTATTATAATTATTGCCATCATTATTATTCACATCATTATCATTATTATTAGTAGTCTCATTTTAGATGTTGTTTTTGCTATAATAATTGTTATTTTCATTATTATTATGATAATTGTCATTATGAAGAAGACTATGACGAAGACAATAGATGGATAAAGAAAATAAAAGCTTTGCATCATACATATCTTGATAAGCTAAAGTTCTCCACCTCCTTCCCCCTACTCCTCTCCCTCTTCCTTCACCCCTCCCA
>NC_061861.1:9315135-9330135 GCF_019202785.1 Penaeus chinensis | reverse complement strand
CTGCAAAGCCCACACCACTTTCAGATTTGGAACCATCAGTATATATTGCATCTGATCCTTGGTAGTTAGAATTGTATTGAAGAAATTTCTCTCTGATTTCTGCGTTGGATCTCTTCCCTTTCCCAATTCCAACCAAATCCAAATCCAGATTGACTTGATTGGTCCAAGGGGGGAATTGGGGAGTTCAGAACAGCCAGAACTTTATTGAGATTTAAATTAAGATCTTCCACAAGATTCCTCATTCTCCTACCATAGGATCGGCTACCATCAAGGGAGTTGAAAACCAATCTGGATGTAAGAGATCCCGGAATCCTTTGTAGTCTCGAGTAGTAAATCAGCTTCATGTAGTCCCGGTGTAAAGAAAGAGGTGGTTCTCCACTCTCAGCTCCTGTACAGATTCTGAGAGTTTCATTATGAACTGAGTCCAACATCTGAAGAACAGTGGGAGATGCAGATGAATAAGCCTCACATCCATAGTCAAGTTTACTACGAATAAGTGATCGGTAAAGCTGCAGAAGCGTTGTGTGGTCTGTACCCCAGTATAGATGTGAAAGAACCTGCAAAATACAAAGTGCTTTTTTAGCTTTCACCTTTAACTGTTTGATGTGAGGCACCCATGTAAGCTGGGAGTCAAAAATTAGACCCAAGTACTTCACCTCTTGGACAAAATGCAGTGGGTTTGCTCCTAAATAGAGGGATGTAACTTTCCTCGTTTGTGGAATTGCATAGCCATGAACTTGCTTGGAGAAAATTTGAACCCATGGTATGTTGCCCATTGCACAACCTGACTTATTGCAGTCTGCATGTGTCCTTGCACATCCTGTAAGCTTCCTCCTGAGCAGTAAAGTGTAAAGTCATCCACATACAGACTACACGAGACAGCACTTGGAACGACCTTTACGATGTCATTTATAGCAATGGCAAACAGGGTCACACTTAAGACACTCCCTTGTGGGACCCCTTCCAGCTGATCTTCCAGGTTAGAGAAGCTGTTTCCCACCCTCACTCTAAACTTCCTGTTAGCAAGGAAGCTTTGTATGAAGGTAGGCTATGCTCCTCTCAAACCAATGTCATACAGCTTTATGAGTATGCCATGTTTCCAATCATAAGCCTTTTCAAGGTCAAAGAAGTCTGTGTGAAGGAATTCTGTATTGCAGTTTCCATCCTGTGCATCTGTGGTCGATCTCAGTTTTCTAAACCCATATTGATAAGGGGTCAGCACGTTTTCCTTTTCTGGCAGCCATGTCAACCTGAAGTTTACCATTTTCTCCATCATCTTGCAGATGCAGCTGGTGAGAGAAATTGGTCTATAATTCCCTGGTATAGCAGCATCCTTGCCAGGTTTAGGGACAGGAATAATTGTAGCTTCTTTCCATGTGGATGGCACTGTGCCCTCCCTATAGATCCTATTGAACGTTTGGGAACTCTTCGGTAAGTGAGATATCATTTGGTATGGAATATCGTCACTTCCTGGGTCAGTCTTACGGCAGAGCTGCAAAGCAGAGTCCATCTCCTTGCGCAAAAATGGCAAGTTGTATGGAAGTTCTGCTGCAGTGCTACTGAAGAACGACACTGGGTGTAGTTCCTGTTCAGCCTGAAGACTGGAGAATCGGGCAGTGTAAGATGCTCTAGAGGAGATCTCTGCCATGGATTTTGCCAGCTCATTTGCAACATCTGTTTTGTCTGTGAGGATTATTTCATCTATCTTCAGAGCAAGTGGCGATATGGATGTGCTCTTTCCAGCGACCTTACACACCTTGTCCCTTACCCATGCTAAGGGGGTCCCAGAGTTAATCAAGGAGACGTACTGCCTCCACGACGTCTGTCTAGCCTCCTTTAGCACTCGTTTGGCCTTGGCTCGGGTCTTTTTGTACGGGATCAAAGTTACACTGCTTGGGCATCGTTTCAACTGCCTTAGTGCAGCTTTTCTTGCTCTGACAGCTTGTTGGCATTCATCAGACCACCATCTTGAACACACTTGAAGTCATTCACAGATCTTTGCAATACTGCAGTTGATCTAAAAAGATTCCAATCTGCATGTTCAAGTCGCCATCTCTGCACTCCATTGGCTGGAATACCATTCACCTCCTCCATAAGTATTGGAAAGTGGTCGCTTCCATGGCCTGTCAAGTGAAATTCAACTGTGAATTAGGTGAAACAATTGACAGGTCAATATTGGAGAATGTCCCAGTTTGAATTTGGAAATGTGTGGGTGCATCACTGTTTAGCAAAACTGCATCTACTCTTGAGAACAAGAACTCCAAGGCTTTTCCTCGAGGGTTGCATAAAAAGTCTCCCCAGAGGTGATGTCGAGCATTGAAGTCTCCTAAGAGTAGAAATGGATGAGGCAACTGCCCAAGTAGCTCTTCCAAATCATCTATGTTGAGATTATGTGGAGGGTGGTAGATGGATACAAACGTGTAAGGTCGTGTCAAGCCTATTCTCACAGCCTTCACCTGCAGTGTCATCTGCAGGTGGATGGGCTAGAAAGAACTATCCTGATGTGCCATCACTGCTACTCCTCCATGAGGTCCATTATCAAAGGTTCCATAATGGGCTTTAACTTGGAATCTTCTCAGGGAAATTGGACTATTTTCCCTGGTCATAATCTCTTGTAGGCATACGCAAACTGGATTACATGAAGCTATCAGATGTTGCAGTTCTTTCCATTTTGCATGAATTCCCTGACAATTCCATTGGATTAGGGTATCCAGTTCTTTAGGTTGACAAGCTACTTCATAGGTGTTTGGCAGCATCTGTAGTTAAAGTCCGCCCCACACCTTTAGGCTGTCCCTTTCCAGCATCTTGGGAATACCTTTTGATGGATTGTTTACCTGTGGAACTAGTTTCCACAGGCTTCCTTTGGGCAGGCTCAGAATTCCTCTGCCTGTACAAAGGGCGTACCTGAACCTTTGCTTCAGTGGCATTCTGCCTAGCAGCAAAGTCCCCTGTGAATGTGGTGGCAGCTGGAGCTGGAGGAGGCGTTTCCTCAATAGACCCCTCACTCCTACTCCGTTTCTGGTGGAACAACTCCCCAGAGGCAGTTTCAGCATTTGAGGACTGATGTTTAACGGTAGGTGACAGAGTGTGTGGTGTTAGAAGTATTGGAGGGTAGGGGATGGCTGGAAGGAGGATGGGCTAAAACTGAGGCAAAGGACTTACCCGGCTGTGCAAACAGCACATGGGCACGTCACTTTGCTTCTGCAAAGCGAACTTTCTCCTTGCTCCTTATTACCACTACTTCTTTTTCAAATGTGTACCTTTTACATTGCTGAGAAGAAGCTTCATGATCTTCCTTGCAATGGTAACAGCATATTGGACCTGGACAGTTGTCATCTCCTTGATGACCTGTTGTAGCACACTTCACACACTCTTGGTTGTCCATTTTCCTTAAAACGGCAAGAGTTGGCTCCATGCCCATAACCCTGGCAGTGGAAGCACCACATAGGGTTGGGCACATATGGCTTTACCTTGAGGTGGTACCATGCCAACTTAACCGATTCAGGAAGGACTAATGATTCAAAAGTTAAAAGAAGAGCTGGTGTCGAATGTTCCAAACCATCAACGTTATTTAGTTCTACTAACAGTTTCTCCTCAGAATACCTCATCAGGTCTCGGGAAAAGACAATTCCCTTACACTGATTGAGTGTTTTGTGAGGAGAACATGAGACTTGAGCTCCAGGAATGTCGCATATCGTACGCAGACGGTCACTCTCGTCTGGTGATGAAACCTCAACTACCATCTCGCTGTGGGTTGATGCGAGTATCACGTTGATATAACTCAAATGTATAAAAAAAAGAAAGAAACAAAAAATACAAATATATTTTTAACAAATTATTACGAAGAAAATTATTCATGGTAGAAATAATTTTGATAATACCAGAACTATAGAAATATTACTAATAAAATAATAATTATATTAATGATAATTGCAGTGATGATAATAGTAGTAATGATAGAAAATCCCTTATGATAATAATGGTAATGATAATGATAGTGAAGATGGTGATGATGATGATGAAGAGGAGGACAGTAAGGATAATGGTGATGATAAGAAATAATAATAAAGATAATAATAATAATAATGATTATGATGATACTAAATGTATAAATGATAAAAAAATAACAATAATAGTAATGACAGTAATAATAGAAATAATAATCAATAATACATCAATAATAATGATAACCATTACTCATTATAATCATAATTATCATAGTAACAATAAGCATAATATTAATAATGATAATGATGATCATAATATATTGTAATAATAATGGGGACAATAAAAATAACGATAACAACAAGAACAGTAATACTACTACTAATAATGATATCAACAATGATAAGATAAAAATCATTATCATAATAAAAATAATAATAATGATAATGATAAAAAGTATCATTATTAATAGTAATGATGAGTGATGCTGATGCTGATGATGATAATGATAATAATGATAATAATGATGATAATGATAATAATGATAATTATGATAATAATGATAATAATGATAATAATGATGATAATGATGATAATGATAATAATGATAATAATGATAATAATGATAATAATGATAACAATCATAATAATCATAATAATGATAAAGATAATAAAGATAAAGATAATAAAGATAAAGATAATAAAGATAATAATAATAATGATAATAATGATAATGATAGTAATGATAATAATGCTACTACTAGTAGTAATGATGATAATGAGTAATGATAATTATTATCATTTTAATAACAATGATACAAAGTAACAACAACATAAACAAGAATAACTATGATGATGATTTTAGTAATAACAGCAACATAATGTTCGTGAGTACTATTAGTAAGAATATTCTACAACTAGTAATAGCAATGGCAATGTTAACAGTAAAGATGCTGATAAAGAGCATTAAAATTATAAAGATAGAAACCACGGAAATGATGATAATGATAATGGTAATGTTAATGATAATGTTTCATGTTTGACCTTTATAGGGAACATTTAGAACTTATGTTTAAGACTTATGTGTTAAATATATTAATTCAAAGTGGTATTGTCCTGTGTGCATTTCAAGACTGTAGTGCAGCAGGCCGTTTGTTTTGTACAAAGACTACTATGAACTGACCCCCTCAGCCGAAGTACAAGTGATAATGTTAGGATCTAGGAAACCTTAAATGTAGGATGAATCTCCTTTCATATAACACTGACCGTTTTACGTAAACGCATTTTTGGACAACTGACCTGAGAACATATTTGGGTGCACATGCCTTATTCTTTTTATTTCTTGATCGAAATGTTTATCTTGTACATAAAAGTTGGTTAAATAATTTCTTCTCTGTCTGCAGAATATCTATGCTTTCTGCTTGTACGTTGTGCAATCTTGTTAGGGAGACACTACTCTTAGATAAGTTCATTACTTGTCATTCAAAAAACACACCTTTCTTAGGTAAATGTTGAGGTTCAGTGAAGAACAGTCTTCCAGTGCTCGTAAGTAATTTGACAATTTTTAATATGTATTTGCTTGTTTCTTTCAGTCCGTCCTATCACTAGACATATTTGAAAAAGTAAATAATCCGACGGAAGTCCATGTAAATATCATTTTGTCCACACGTACAAGCTACACAAACATAATAGAGATTATTTTTATTCCCCTGTCAAAAAGGGGCTCCCGACCCCAACCTCGAGGGAGCACTAATCCTGTCTTACGTAACCTGGCGTTTTATTCTTCATTCAAGGGTGGGGGGTCGGCCATCCTGGGCCCCTGTCCCCTCCTGCGAAGAAGCAGGTACTGTCGATCTTAGAGTTAACGCTCATGTACAAAGCGGAGCGTGCTAGCGTCGCCGAAGATGAGATGAAACCTGACACTGAACAAATGTTTTCTTTTGACGGCATGCACTTTCTTATTGGTCTTGGTATCGTTTTGCTATCCTCCGATCGTTCAAGAGATCTAAAAGGCCCTGTATCATTTACGTTGATGCCTCTGTTCTTTTCTAGACATTATTTATATTGTAATTTTTGTTCATAATTTACTAATCCGTTAAATTAAAATTTCTTCCCAAAGAAATCCTTATAACCTAGTAATATCATTAACTTTACATTTTTCTTGAATTTCTATAACTTCATTTCCGATCAAAAAGTTACAAGAATGGTCACTGCCACATTTTGCTGCTAGATAACATTTAATTCGATTTACTGTATTCCTAAATCTTTTATTGATTAGGCCATGGTTTAAATGATTAAATTACATTGTCTCCAGAGCTTTTCCAAGTCCAAAGTCGTTGCTGTCAACAGGCATTCATTAATTCATTATTGGCTTTGCGCAATTCAGTCTACCTGTCACCTAGTTCTTTCGCTGAGGCTATGTTATCCTACAGATTATTCATATCTTGCTTTGCCAGTTTCAGTTTAATGTCGGTTATAATGATTCAGGTTTTCTGCATTTTTCACTGGTCCTTTGCTTGTTCTCATTTCTTAAAGAGAGCCTCCAGTTCTTGCTCTGAATAGCTTATTGTTGGTGCATCGACTGGCATTACCCAGGTAGTGCTGCCACTGCTTATTATCTAAGAAATGTAACTATACCTAATATAATAATTATATTTTTACCATTGATCTTGCACATTTCCACTCAACTTTAATTAAACATGATATGTCAGTTTTTTAAAAGCCTTACTTCTTCCTGTATAATGCTAAATTTTCTTTTTTGAAAACAAAGTATGGAGAATACGAATGTAATGTTAACATGATATTTCTGTAGATGTACGTTCGCAATTAGAATTTTATGGTTTTACGAGAAATAGACAGCCCCACAATATTTTTGCTTTGGTCCCCTCTTTAATTCAAATGACTCATCCCTAATGTGTCTAGTTTTGACGCCTGACTTCGTGCTTCATTCGTCTTTAAACTTTGAAACCCAACTCGAAAGTGTATTGAGTTGCAATCGTTGCTTATTCATCATAACCTTTTCATCCTTCGAACTACAGGCAATTCTACTGTTTATTTAATCGTTTTCGGAATATATAAGAAACCGAATGGAAAGAAAAGATAAGACAAATATAGAATAAATAGAAAATGACAATATATATACATAAATAATATATATTGTTAGTTGAGCTAACATATGTCCTTTGCTGGTGAAGAAATCGAAAAAATAAAGTGGGAGGAGAAAAAAAAGAAAAGTGAGAAAAGAAAGAAATGATAAAGAGAAAGGAACTTTATTATTATTATTATTATTGCAGTTGTTTTGTTGTTATTGTTGCTGTTGCTACTTATTATTATTACAAATGTAATTACCATCAATATTATTATAACATTTCCTTTTTATTTCAACTATCATCGTCATTCCTGTTGTTATTAATCACCATCATCCTAATTATTACAATCATTATCATGGCCATCATAATCATCATTATCATGGCCATCATAATCATCATTATCATGGCCATCATAATCATCATTATCATGGCTATCATAATCATCATTATCATGGCCATCATAATCTTCATTATCATATTGTTATATTACTGCAGTGTGGTGATGGAAAATCCCATAAGTTTCGTTTTAATTCGAAGTTGGCGGGAATGTAGATAACCGATTACGTTTATAATTCACTATCATATTTTGCATATATGCTAGACAAAATTGAATGTTGAGGAGCTGACTGTTTATATCGGATGATTTTGTATATGTGTAAATACCAGGATCTTTTCGGTCCATAGAGGATTTTCTGATTTTGAGGACACAAGCAAACATTCAGAACATTCAAAAAACCAAAAACAAAAAAAACAAGTTTATTTACAATAAATTAACATACACACGCAAGTTCGAAAATAACAATGTTCACTTTTTCCAAGTCACTTGGATGCAGTTTCGAATAAAAGCAAGACACTGTTCTTCCCACCAATGGCCACGAATAACTTCTTGGAGGCGTAACCTTGAAGCGGCCACGTGAATATGGATGGTCAGTTTTGGAAACATTAAAGAAGCCTCCGTGCCTGGCCCTTGACACAAGCAGGTTCTTCTACATGTCTGGCAAAAACATAATGGTTTCTATACACTGTACAAACAGATTCCTCACAAAAAGAAAAAAGAAAAGAAAAAGAAAATTACCAAAACTAGGATGGGGAGAGAACCTCACCTTACGGCTATGGTCGAGTAGAGTGAGGAACCCCGTACCCACTACCCAACAACCAGGCTCAGGATCGAACCTGGATTCGAATCTGGATTCGACCACCGAATCCAGATTCAATAATGAAAAAGGCAAATAATAACCGCATATCTGCACACGGCTCCCCCTATAAGTATCTATCCAACAGCTAGATACAAACAAAATGTTTTCAGTGGGAAACTAAAGACAACAGCTTTCAACATGTGTCAATAACGATAAACTTCTGTAATCCTTATTTACAAGATAACCACGTCATTGTCACATTTAGATAATACATTTAATATACAGTATCGCTCACTTAAACTTGTATGTATAGATTTATTATAAAATAAATTATTAGCGACTACAGGGTGTAGACAAAAAAAAAAAAGGGGGAAAAAAAACTTGGTTTTCATTCTACTTCGACAAAGGCTGTGGAGTGAACATGTTCAGCAAATTAGTCCCCAGTATTTAAGTACTAAGTACGATAGTCGGAGATTTCATAATTTCAAATTTGACACTTCTCCCAACAGATGTATTTCAAAAGGTCAAGTTAATTTCCGGAACGACTTAGTAAATCCGCTCCAAGATTATCACGTCCTGAACCAACCGAAAACGATATGGTTGCAAACTTAAAGACCACCGTAAAAGTCTATTGTTGGACCCCTTGAATTTATTAATATAAATTAATGGCTTGTGGTCTACTTCTAAGATAAATTCTTGACCCATTATATAGTATTTAAATCGATTTATACCGAACATTATAGCCAAGCCTTCTTTCTCGATGGTTGAATACCTCCTCTCTCTGTCTAATAGTTTTGACTAGCGTATGCCGCAGGAAATGGACGACCATCTACGTACTGTAGAAGAACGGCTCCAAGCCCAACATCCGATGAATCTGTCCGTAAGACAAAGGGAAGGGAAGCATCAGGTATCTTTAATATGGGTTTGGAAGCTAATGCCGTTTTCAATTGTTCAAAGACTTTATTCAATTCATCTGTCCACTTCAGGGGTTCACTAACATTTTTACGTAACAAGTCTGATAAAGAGCTTGTCAAAGTAGCTGCTTGCGGAATGAACATCCTATAAAATGAAATTAAGCCAAGGAAGGATCGTAAAGTCTTCTTTGTGCAAGGTGGTGGTAAACTAAGTATGGCTTCTATTTTATTAAGCTTTGGATGCAAAAAGTTACCAACAAGAATAAATCCAAAATACGGAATAGACTTAAAACCGAATCTACACTTGGAAGGTTTGGCAGTGAGCTTGTGCTCACGTAATCTTTGTAGTACTGAAAGAATGGCCTGTGTATGTTCTTCCCAAGTTTTAGTATGGATGAAAATATTATCAAAGTAGAAGGAAACATTCTTTAACCCAGCTAAAACAATGCGCATAAGGCGAACATAAGTGGCACAAGCATTTACCAACCCGAAAGGCATTCGGCAAAATTCCATTAGACCCTTGTGTGAGGGAAATGCCGTTAAAGGTCTGGCTTTCTCTGAAAGTTTGACTTGGTAATAAGCTTTAGTAAGATCTAACTCGGAGAAATATTTACATCCTGAAAATTTATACAGGTCTTCTTCCATAATGCAAGCTGGCTCAGCATTGAAATTAGTTACAGAGTTAACAGCTCGATAATCTATGGCCATACGGTAGCTACCATCTGACTTTTTTACCATGACAACTGGAGACGAATGGGGGGAGGACGATAGCTGTATTATCCCTTGTTCAAGTAATCGGTCTACTTCCGCTTCAAAGTGCGCCTTTAAATGTATAGGAATGGTGTAAACCTTAGACTTAATACGTTCTGTAGTATTAACTCCAATATTATGCTCCAAGGTGTTAGTACAAACAGGAATTAATGAAAATACATTTCGAAAATTGGTAGTTAATGATTGAATATCAGATTTCTGCTCTGCTGAAAGATCAGAGCAAACATCAGGTTGGTCATTCTCGGGCAAAATGGACATTTCTCCATCAGTAGTTAAAGGAAAATTACTATCACACAATTCAGCATCTTCAAGAATGCAATTCTGAACTACTTTTGGGTTGGTTTCTACATCTATCTTACTTTCTTCGTCCATAACATTAGGTTGGCAACTTATGGCTCTCCTATGATACTTCTTTAGAAGGTTAGCATGAAGCAACTTGGGTTTTCCACCTTCATCTATAAGATAATTTACCTTGTTACGGCATTCCAGAACAGTATATGGGCCTAGTATATTACAAGAGTAATTTGTTACTGCTATCAGGGAGGAGTACAAGAACTTCCTCCCCTGGACTAAATTTCCTATCCTGAGATTTTAAGTCAAAGTATGATTTGAATTTAGAGGAACTAATCTCAGCATTTTTAGCTGCAATTTTGGCACACTCTTCCAACTTATCTTTTAATTCAATGCCATATTGAAAAGAAGATCTATCATTATCCTTAATGGTTGGGTCTTACCACAAGCCCCTTAAAACTGAAAGTGGCTCTCGGACTGTCCGGCCATAAAGTAGCTCGAAAGCTGAAAACCCAGTTCGATCGCTAGGAATCTCTCGCATAGCAAACAATGTGGGGACGAGATATCTGTGCCATTCTCGTGGTTTGTCGCTACACAATTTCCTTAGGGAGGCTTTTAGAGTTTCATGAAACCATTCCCACTAGGATGATAGGGAGTAGTAAAAAGTGGTTTAACTCCCAATAATTTGTGTAATTCACCCATTAGTTGGGAAACAAATTGCCTTCCTCTATCAGACAAAATTTCCCGAGGTATACCAACCCTTGAAAAGATCCCCAGAAGGGCTTCGGCTACAAATATGGAATCAATCTCTTTAAGAGGTAATGCTTCTGGAAAACCAGTTGCAAAATCGATCAAGGTTAAGATATAACGGTGACCCTCAAAAGATGGAGGAGAAAAAAGACCTACCAAGTCAATGGAAACACGAGAAAATGGCTCTGTTAAAATAGGCATAGACTTTAATGGCACTGGTCTAACTCTACCTTTAGTCGACATCCTCTGACACCTATCTCAAGATTTACAGAAATCCCTAATTTCAGCCCCCATGTTTAGCCAATGGAAATGGTCTTTAATACTCATTTCTGATTTCCGATGAGAGAATTGACCAGCCAAGGGGCTCTCATGTCCTACTGAGAGAATGATAGCTCTACATTCGCTAGGTACTACTAGAGAAGATTTACCTACCCTTCCACAGTGCTGTGAAGCAATACAAGTACGGTAATTAGACGAAACAGTTTCAATAACGAAAAAGGCAAATAAATAACCGCATATCTTCACAATATGCATAAGGCAGGTTAGATTTAAAAAAAAAAAAAAAATTATGTCTACTAGACGTTGTTCAACCACGTGAAGATAAATTATTAAAGGAATCCGAAACCGATAAAATGATTGCATGGTCTGAAAGGAAAATGTTCCTCCTCTCAAGTTCATCCACTAGTCACAAACAAAGAAATGCACTAGACACGGCCACACGAGGTAAATTCCAAGGTCAAGGTACATTTACACAGGTAGACCCACTTCATCTTGATGAAAATCCTAGTTAGCAACTTCCGAGCTAAGCTCCGCCTCCTCACCCTTAGTCATTACAAATATTATATATATATTTATTTATCTTTGTCTTGGTTTCTCTTTCGATATATATATATTTATTTATATTTCTGAACCAATTTCAGTCAAATGCACTGAAATAACACCATAAAATGCGAAGATTGTAGTAGTAAAAAAAGGGACGGAGCTGATAACGCCATTACGTTACCCATAGAGAGTGCACCATGAGATATCAGATATAACTAAACATATAAATCATTTGTATAATCTAGTCAAACCAAAATAAAAAATTCCCTTTTTTATTTTTAATAAGAAATATTTCCTCACTATTAACAACCATCAAAATACTCTTGGGAAAAAGTAAAGGTAATATTTGGGTTTAATAAGCTATATAACAAGCGGCGGTCGTAAAAAATGCCTGCGCTCCGACTGCTGGCTCGTGTCCGATCTCACGGCGAGAAAACGACATATCGCCTTGGGAGGTCAAACGCAGGTGTCGTAGGGGAAGAGAGATGGTGAACTCTTCAATCACCCGAAGGAAGGCAACGGGAAACCATCTTCGTACACACCCTTGTACAACCATGAAATTAAACATGGTCGCCAACGTCAGGCTCTGATACGGCACAAAACAAAAAAAGGCTATATGGAAGTGGAGCAACCACCCCTATGTACACAACCCAACAGTTCCAAGTGTTACACCTCTATGGTGCGAATTTTTACTGACGATACATGCAGAGCACCCATTATTCTGTGAATGAAATATTCTTGCTTGTAACGCAGCCTGTGGCTGACTTGTGATACTTCGCAAATATTTGATACTATCACCCATTCAAATTATGTTAAAAAGTTTGGTACCATTACAATGTTTTGCCCAAAATCAACATAATTAGTTAAAATACGTGGTGTTTTCCTTACAAAAGAGCAATTGGAACTGGTATAACTTTAGCGCAATCGCGATAGCCTAACCTCGATGTCGTTTGACTAATCTCAAATATTTTTTTTGACAAAAATGCATTAGTAGAGACATATAAGAGGTTTCATTACATTTATAATTGTAAAACACAATATTCTAAATGGTAAAATATGAATCGCATATTATTTTATTCGCAAATGTAAATAGTAAGGTTTTCTCATCTGATACATTGCCTCTGCATGGTCTTCCTTATGGAATTTATGAATCACAAATTATCCAATTGTTAATGGGTTTCTTATGCTGACGACTAGTCAGCATAAGAGGTCCAGAATGCACACTCATGTTACATGGAGTGATCTCCTTAAAATGATATTAGATTTGCAGAGAAATTTAGGTCAAAATTTCTGACAGATCGTCAGAAAACTTTTTAATAAGCATATCCCAGGTCGATATTGACGTTTCAAAATACACAGCATCTTATTGCCAATCTCTTCACTGATTTCCTCTTTTAATGTATACATCCGGGATGATACGACAAGTTCGGCTTAACCCGTGATCAAAAACGATGTATTTGATCTACTGTATATTGATCAGTGCTTTTTAATATAAACCATTTGATTTAATTGATTTTGAATATGATATGAAAAGCGTTGTGAATAATACTTTTTAATAATACTATTTAAAAGGAAAAACATATAAAAAGTTAAATGGATATAATACTATTTTGAATCTGTTTCATCAATCTTGCTTCCAGAGCACTGCCTTCACTTACTCTCTCACCCTCACTCTCTTTCTTTCTTTCTCTTTCTCTTTCTCTTTATCTTTCCCTTTCCCTTTCTCTTTCTTTCTCTCTCTTTCTCTTTCTCTTTCTTTTTCTCTCTCTCTTTTTCTTTTTCTTTTTCTTTATCTTTCACTCTCTCTTTCTCTTTCTCTTTCTCTCTCTCTTTTTTTCTTTTTCTTTTTCTTTATCTTTCTCTCTCTTTCATCTTTTATCTTTTATCTTTTATCTTTTATCTTTTATCTTTTATCTTTTATCTTTTATCTTTTATCTTTTATCTTTATCTCTCTCTCTCTCTCTCTCTCTCTCTCTCTCTCTCTCTCTCTCTCTCTCTATATATATATATATATATATATATATATATATATATATATTTGTATGATGTCTTTTTTGTGTTCCGTAAAATATACCTTAGAATATTTAAGACACAGATAATGGGACGTTATTGCATGTGGATTCACAGCCTAAGAATATATTTGCATCTGAATTCATTTTTACCCATAAACCATAGCAATGAGGAACTGAACCAAATATTTCACGTGTGGTCGATGACTCGGTAGGTTATGGTACCCAAGTACTGATCAAGGACTGCTCAAGCAATCCAAGCTTCACTGCGGTCACAATTGAATCCTACCATTCCTACATAACGGGAGGTGGCTATGCATCATTCGCTGTATAAAATCTATTTTAATTGAATCAGAGACATCTACCCAGCCAGATAATTAGACCTCTATATAGTCAAAATGCGACTTTATATGACTCGGATTTATAGCTGTTTATTATTTTTTTATAAATCTTTTGGTGCATGAGGTACTTACCAAAGATAAAATTTGACTCAAGGATGAGATGAGCTTGTTGTTGTAATTGAACAGGGTTGCTGAAATACATTATATTATTAGCTCTTAAAGATATTTTAACTCAGGGAATGCAGTCCTCTGGAGCTAGGACCAGTCTGTAAGGAAAATATAACAATTTTTTTCTATTTAGACCATCACAACTTCAAAAAGTGTCTAAATTATTTATTTACATGAAAAAGGTTTTCTTGGAAACAGCCCTGCTAAATTTATAATTATAGTAATTTCTATAAATCGTAATTGAAATAAATTTGTTATATAACTAGGGGATACTTCTTCAGGCCAGTTAATCTTTTCCACTTTCGTATCTCAAATTTTATTCGAAAATAAGAAATTAATCTATCTCAAAATATGAAAGGGGGAGCATGAACTATAATCCAGCTCTCCATTTCAGATTATGAGGAGAGAAAGAACATGGAAGGGTAAGCAAAGTTTTTGTCACAAGTGGTTTGAAATAGCATTACGCGCAGGGTTTATAACAATCTACGGGCACAAAATTCAGATGGACATATCATACTAGAAATCCAAGTAAGCAATTCAAACAGAACATCAAGGGAGTTTTTGATATAACCCCCCCCCCCCCCCACACACACACACACACAGTCCGTAATGTGGACTGCGAGGGGAATGTTTTTTTTTTTTTTTTTTTTTTTTTCTTTTTTTTTTTTTTTTTCTTTTTGTTCCACGGTACCGTGATGTCAGTTTCAAGTCTGCGCCACAAATATTTGGCAATTTCCCGCAAGCCAGATGGTTTTCAGTAATCT
>NC_061861.1:9302635-9305135 GCF_019202785.1 Penaeus chinensis | reverse complement strand
CTCTGACAGCTGGCTCGAGCCTGAGAAAACGACATATCACCTTGAGAAGTCAAACGCAGGTGTCATAGGGGGAGTCACCGCCGTGGCACAAGTGTTAGCGCGCCGAACCGCGGTTGATCATCAGGAGGCTTTTGTCCTACAGTGGAATGAATAGATACATACACACACACACATATGTATGTATATGTAAATATATATGTTAGAGAGAGATGGACAGATAGATAGATAAATAGGTAGATAGATGCATATATATACACACATACATATGTGTATATATATATATGTATATATATATATATATATATATATATATATATATATATATATATATATATACATATATAAACACACATACATATGCACACACATATACACTCATGCGTGTGCCTGTGTGCTATGTGAGTCGTTATATGTATATGTATTGATATATCGATGGATAGACAAATAAACATATAAAAAGCTAGACATATATAGATAAAGCATTAGAACAAACTTCATAGTGCATAGACATCTAAATGTACTTTTCGATCGATAAATGGATATGCTCAGAGACGATATGAAAGACAGCCAGACAGAGAGAGAAATCCGTGGACATGCTGTAAGCGCTCTCTCGGTGCCTCTCCGGTCGCGCAACAATGGCCGGCGCGACGACCCCGGCGGCAGAGGCGGAGGAGGAGGAGGAGGGGCTGCCCCGCCGAGCAGCCCCTTCTGAGCAGCGGTTAAGGGGTAGGCCGGGGCTGAAGGAGCCTCGCCGCCCAAATGGCCTCTTGGTGCCTTTCATCTCGTCATCATCCCTCCACTCACGGACTTTATCCTGCGGTCGGCGGCTGGCCCGAGTTGATCCAGAACCGTAATTGCAGTGCGTGGCTTAACGTAGAGGCTAAACACTTATCAGCGGCGGGGGGAGGGATGCTATTCAGCCAGCGAGAGAGGGGCATACCATGGCATACGAACAGGAACAACCAGAGAGATGAAATGAGATATTTCGTATTAACATACTCTTTTATCTTTAATTTCGGGAAGCCCCACAGAATGCCAATGAATTTGTCGCATTTCTTTCACGTATCTCTCAATAATGAGAAGGCCATCTCGGAGGATTAAAAGTCACAAAGAAATGTTGAGAGATCCCAGACGAAATCCACTTCATAGAGGTCCCAATAAATGTTGGAAAGTCGAGCAGACGCGAACCGGGAAAATTTCTTCTTACTCTTCCGCTAATGCTCGAGAGAATCGGGAACGAGGCATCTTTTTAACGCTTTTTGAAATCCAGTCGCTCGCGCTCTCTCTATTTCCTTTTCTTTCTTTCTTTCTTTCACTATCCCCACCCTTTCTCTCCCACGCTCGCTCGCTCGCTTGCTCATTTCTGCCGCTTTAGATCTACCTCTTTGTCTGTCTCTCTCCCTCTTTCTCATCTATACATGACTATACATCTCTCTCTCTCTCTCTCTCTCTCTCTCTCTCTCTCTCTCTCTCTCTCTCTCTCTCTCTCTCTCTCTACGCATATATATATATATATATATATATATATATATATATATATATATATATAAACATATATATATATATATATATATATATATATACATATATATATATATATATATATATATATATATATATATATATATATATATATGTGTGTGTATATAAATATATATATATGTATATATATATATATATATATATATATATATATATATATATATATAATCTCTCATTCTCTCTTTCTTTCTCTTTTCCTGCCTCCCCCTCCCTCCTCCATTTCTCTCTTTCTCTCTTTTTCTTTCCTCCTGACCGATCGCCTAATACTTTAGTCTGCCAAGCCAAATTTAGTGATTAATAACTTCGGAATCTTCCCGTATTTTAAGAACAATAATATTTAAAGATTAATGAATTATTTCAATGAATCTTCATTGCGGCCATTATCGCTTTCGGTAGCTTTATTATCAGAATCATATCATTTTGAATGGAAAATAGTAACAATACTAATGTTAATACTAGCAATAATACAAGTTCTAATACTGCTAGTAAAAATGATACTGACGGTTTTAAAACTTGATGATAATAAGCGTAATAACTGATAATGAAAATAACAATAATAATGATAATAATAATGATAATAAAAACTATCATTACTATTGTTATTATTATCCATATGTCATTATCATTATTATTATCATTATTATTATTATTATTATTATTATTATTATTATTATTATTATTATTATTATTATTATTATTATTATCGTTGTTGTTGTTGGTGTTATTATTATTACTATCATTGTTATTATAATTATTATTATTATCATTATTATCAATATCATTATTATTACAGTAATTATGATAACAATAGTAGTAATGGTCATGATAATGATAATAACAATTATAATAATCGTAATAATAAAGGTAAAGATAATAATAATGTTTATGTTAATAACAATGAATATGGTGATAATAAAGAAAGTAATAATAACAATGATAGTAATAATGATAGTAATAA
>NC_061861.1:9285135-9287635 GCF_019202785.1 Penaeus chinensis | reverse complement strand
GATGTCCAGCTCACGGGATCAAGCGGCTGCCGAGGACGAACGGTCGCAAGACAAATGGAGCCAAGTATTTTGCGGATGATGCGAGCGTTAACTTCAATAGGTATTCTTCGTTTTGCTTTGCTTTACTGTTCTTGTCTCTTCCCGTTTATTGTCTTCAGCTTCAATTTCCTTTGTTCCTTTGTCTCCTGGTTGCCCATTTTCTTCTCTTTCGTTTTTTGTTTTGTTTTATATCTTTGTTTTCTATATGTCAGTGTTGATTTTACCATTTGCAAAAGTATTATTTCCAGAATCTTTATAAGCTGGCTAACATGAACAAGGTATTCCCTTTACATTATACTAAGACAGAAATATCAGCGTGAATTACTATTTACTAATTATCAGTTAGTTATCCCCATGGGCAAGTACATAGACGCGGTTTGATATCGTGTGATCCTGTTATTAAGCTTACGAGTAGTACACAAAATTGAAAATACACAACACCTTTTATAAGTGGATTACATGTTTTCGCCTCACTAATTTATCCCCACTGTTAATTCGATTTGTTATTAGGGTCAATATGTCAGAAAGTATAATGTATGCGTGAGTCTTTGTTGATGTTTAGAATAATCTCTCTCTCTCTCTCTCTCTCTCTCTCGCTCTCTCTCTCTCTCTCTCTCTCTCTCTCTCTCTCTCTCTCTCTCTCTCTCTCTCTCTCTTTCTCTATTTCTTTATATCTTCCCTCCTCCCCTTTCTCTTTCTTTCTCTCTCAGCAACAGACGTAAAGATAATTAACTAATAATAATAATAAAAAGAAAAAACAAATAAACAGAATAAAAAGGAAGTGTAAAAACAACAAAAACAGAAAACTCGAAACGCACACCAGGTCTAGCGCGGCACAAAACGGTGTATAGGGAACGGAATCTGTGTAATCTTCGCCCTTGTTAGCCCAAAACCCGCATCATGTCTTCGTTCATGTGTACACAGACATTTTACCTGCCTCTTTGTGTCTGCCTTTCTCTAAGGTATATATATTTTTTATTAACGTGAGAATAAGTTTGTAGTTTGTTATTTAGTTGATATCGTGGCTGTTTAGTTATATCAAATTTCTATTTGAATGTGCATGGTAAAAGTATTTGTAGTTCTGATGATAGATGGATGTGATATAAATGATGTAATTGTAATTATGTTTTAATAACTAGTTACAACATACAGGCAGAGACAATACAAAGGGGAAATACAACTGGAAACGCAAGACCAATTTGATATTAATAATAGAGCATCCGTATCACCAGTTTGTAATATTTCATAAGCAGCAAACACACGGGACTCAAGAACAAACACGAGCTATGCTATTCAGTGGCGAGGAAATCATTAATAAGAACAAACAATGACGGCATGAGGAAGAAGCAAATATTATGAATAATGTAACATTTGCAACACAGGACGTTACGTTATTGACTATAAAAAAAGAAAGAAAAAAACAGGTACACCCGAACTCCTCCTATACAGCTTGATGTCTTGTGGCCACGACCTTATGCTCTTAATACTTTTTATTCTGCCTTCACCCTTGCTGACTCACACACACACTGTATAGCAAGGTCTTCTCAATATTGCATCTATTGCAGTCTACTTCGTGTATATTGCGAAGTACAAGTAATCCATCAGAATTGAATTTCATTAAATTAAAGACCTGCATATCTATCCAATATGAATTAAAGTATACAATGTCTTTCGGGATCAATTTGAGCACAGAACACCTGAAGCAGTGAGGGTCTTCTGTGCGTAAACTGATCCTATAATTTTGTGAAGAAGAGGTCAGTTACATTGCTTGCCTTCTCTACATTTGCCACAAACCTGATACTTGAAGGTTCACAATTCCAATATTTATGTTACTGAAGCGATGGAATTATTTTACATCCGACATGCCAAACGTGAGGCAACAATAATTTGCATCGTTCTGCAATGTAAAGAAAATAAAGTTTATGGAAGGTATTTTTTCCTGAAGCACTCATTCAATTGGCCTCTATGATATATTTTTTTCACTTTGTGCAAGGCAGTAGAGGTAATTGTTGTTCATAACTGCAACATTGTAATAAAGGCCATATTTCGCACGTGCACCGCAACACCGTACGCAAATCTCAGTCGCGAGGGCCAGGGCGGCTGCGTCGGCGGCGGCCGAGGGTTCGGGCAGAGCAGAAGCTGCGATCCTCTTCCTGAGCCCTTATTGGATGTGCGCCACGTGATAGGACTCAGAGGTGAACATCATGAATAAAAATGACTGGCATTCAGAAAGAAACAGATATCTCTAACAGACACGTCAGCAACAACAAAGGCAAGGGAATATCACCATCGACAAAAAGCAAAACAGTCATCGGAAATAAAAACAAGACAAAACAAAAAAACAAGAAAAAAAGGAAAACGGATGGCGTGTGTAAGTGTATTCGATCAGACGCTTTTCGTGTGCGTATGTTCATATATGCACACATCTAAATACACACACACACAAACGCATACGCACACA
>NC_061861.1:9255135-9267635 GCF_019202785.1 Penaeus chinensis | reverse complement strand
GGAGTATCATTGGCTTTAAACTTATGCTGTTTCAGCTTCATATATGTTACGTATTATTTAAACTGCCTTCAGTTATGCTTAACTAACACGACCACCATTTTCCAAACTTAGGCAAGTACCAAATAGCCAGTGCAACCTTTGGTGTAGTTTGCAGGGAGGGGGGATGTGACACAAGTAAAGTTCTAGTTGACACTGTTTATTTGCTCCGTTGCCGGGAATTCCAGGAACTCGTGACGTCACAACATATTGAACCATTTTCTCAATAAAACAAAATCATATCAAATGAAATAATATTGTTCTTGAAATGATTAATTCCACATAAAAACATATTTATAAAAAGTTATAAAAACACGGACCAAAAGAGTTTATGAATAAATTAAAAACCGATTAAAATCATAAAACAGTAAAATTGAGACCCGTGCATTTGTAAAACATTCCTTAATAAAATGAAATGATAAAACAAGTCATTAGTCGAATGTAAAAACATTAATTAAAGAAATTATTCAAAGCGGTGATTATTCAAAAGTGTAGTATCAAGTCACGAACTGAAAAATAATTGAAAAACATACAACAGTAAAACATGACTTTTCATTAATACAAAACAAATTGAAATACAAATTAAATACATAAACTAAAAGTAGGAACAATAAGACTAG
This sequence comes from Penaeus chinensis, assembly GCF_019202785.1. Lineage (NCBI taxonomy): Eukaryota > Metazoa > Arthropoda > Malacostraca > Decapoda > Penaeidae > Penaeus > Penaeus chinensis. The sequence goes on along the minus strand of NC_061861.1, from coordinate 9,266,979 downwards.
GGAATACAATTAATACAAATAACGAAAATAAAAGAAAACAGGATGGGGATGAGACAGGTGCGGACAGGTTACATGGGAAGTGACAAGCCTTCTTGGTGAATGGTTTATTCCACTCTCTCTCTCTCTCTCTCTCTCTCTCTCTCTCTCTCTCTCTCTCTCTCTCTATATATATATATATATATATATATATATATATACACACACACACACACATATATATGTGTGTGTGTATACTTACACATTCATATATATCTATACATATATATATATATATATATATATATATATATTTACATATACATATATATATACATATAAAAATAAATGTATATATATAATATATATATACACATACATATATACATCTCAGTTATTGAGAGGTTATATGACAGTGTCACTCTGTGTGTGTGTGTGTGTGTGTGTGTGTGTGTGTGTGTGTGTGTGTGTGTGTGTGTGTGTGTGTGTTCATCTTATAAATATAGCTCATTGTTTATCGGTGTGTTAATTGTGCTTTCAGTCCCTCCTGATTCTAGGGATGCAAAATTTGGACCATAGAGTTATTTTGACATGTGACAAGAGAGTAGGTGGAACAAAACCTTAGTTATTAAGCAAAACTTTGATCAGAAAGACAGTATAACACTTAGTTTACAAAGCTTATGCTCTAGAGCTGAAATATGAGAGTAACAGAGACAAGATGACATCAGGTAGGGATGTGGCAGAAAGTGGGTTGAGGAAAAATCTTCCTTCGTATTATATGGCACTCAAAACCAATCAAACAAACAAACAAGTCTGAAACATCAATGCTAAGATTTTGTTGGGTCTTCTGATGAGATGGAATGCAAAGAGGACCAGTTTGTGAACAGGGATATAGTTTCAGAAATATACTTCTTGATCTAATAATATACTGTTTGGTGTGTGTGTGTGTGCGCGCGCGTTTGTGTGTGTGTGTATCTGAAGTCATGCACACTTCACAGATCCAATAATTAGATATGCAACCAGACCAGTATTGGTTCAATGGCATCGCATGGGCCAATGTCTCAGAATTCAATCATAACAAGCTCTAAGCCCATCTGCCCCTTCGTGATGAAAGGCTGCAGAGGTGCACTCGCACAGAGGTAAATGTTTATTGCCTCAAAGTTTGGTATACGAGCGAGCCAGCGTAGGTCTATGGATACTGCCTATTTTGGGTAATTAGTCGAATGATTTGAAATGGATAATCTGCGCGGCGCAATGGCGGTCGAAGGAATTCCCGGCTCGCAAGGGCCCCGCTGGTTGCCGCCTCAAGGGTCCAAGCGACAGACGAGCTAGCGGTCGAGTTGCATGCGCACATGCACGTGGTTGTTAATCTCTCTCTCTCTCTCTCTCTCTCTCTCTCTCTCTCTCTCTCACTAACACACTAATATGCAGTGTATATCATATATATAAATACATATTATATATACGTACATATATGTGTACATATATATATATATATATATATATATATATATATATACATATTTATACACACACACACACACACACACACACACACAGTTTATGTGTTTATGTATGTATGTACGTATATTCAAGATATGCCTCTTTGTGTACGCATGCAGATGAACGGCAAGGAGCGGACCGACCCCGCGGATGTCCTTACGCCGCCACCGACTCTCCGGCGGCCATTCAAATGACCTCAGGAGAAACCGCGAGAGGGAAAATCCGGGCTGAGATAATTGGTCGTCATTGTCTTCAAAAATGGATTCTTTGGCAGATGCAGTTATCGTGACTATCTTTGTTAGCTTTTTCCCCTCACTGTGTTTTATTGATCTTGCTGTTTTATCATGCTGTTGATATAAGCAGTGCGAAATTAATGAGAACTACAGTAATGGTGATAACAGTGAACTCTAATGATGAAATAGGTAACAATTTAAAAAACTGAATAATGCTGTTCACAAGAATATCATTAGTAATGATGATATTATTTTTACTGTTGCCGGTATTAACGGAGATATGATGACTAACATGACAATTATAGTAATAATGATAGCATTTTATTTTCATTATAATTATTACTATTATTATCATTATTATCATTACTATTATTACTATCATTATTATTATTATTATTATCATTATCATTATTCTTATTCTTATCATCATCATCATTATTATCATTATCATTCTTATCATTATTTTATCATAATTATTATTATTGCTATTATCATTAATATTATTCATATAATAATATCAATAATAATGATAATAATAATAATATAAATCGTAATATTATCATTACTGTTATTGTTATAAGTATCATTATTATTATCGTTATCATTACCATTGCCATTATTATCGCTGTTGTAATTACTATTATTGTTATCGCTATTATTATCATTATTATCATTATTATTATCATTATTATCATCATTATTTTTATCATTATCATCATTTTTATTATCATCATCAATATTGTTGTCATTGTTATTATTATCATTATCATTATTTTTACTATTTTTATCATCATAATTATTGTTATCATTATTGTTAATATTATTATTATTATTGTTATTATCATCATCATTATTATTATTATTACTATTATTATCATTATTATTATTACAATGACATATTATTATTATTATTATTATTATTACTATTATTATTATTATTATTATTATTATTATTATTACTATTATTATCATCATCATCATCATCATCATCATCATCATCATCATCATCATCATCATCATCATCATCATCATCATCATTATCATTATTAATTTATGTGTTACAATTACCATCCATTTCCTTTTTATTTATTCATCGTTTACGCAGAAAACATCTCAACCACATGATTCGCGTTCCTTCCTCCCTACCCAAGCTAGTGCTGGCCTTGGAGTAAGGATGTAAGTCACAAAATCACACGACAATTCTCTTTCTCCCTCTCTTCCTCTCTCCCTTCCTCCCCCTCCCTCATTCCCTCCCTCCCTCTCTCTCTCTCTCTCTCTCTCTCTCTCTCTCTCTCTCTCTCTCTCTCTCTCTCTCTCTCTCTCTTTATATATATATATAAATATATATATTTATATATATATATGTATATATATATATATATATATATATATATATATATAGGTATGCATGTATGTATATCTATATACATATATATGTTTATATATATATATATATATATATATATATGTATATATATGTATATATATGTATGTATATATATATATATATATATATATATATATATATAGATAAATATATATACACACATTTCTGTGTGTGCGTGTGTGTATGTATATGTGAGTTTGTGTATGCACATATATAGATAGATATATAAATAGATAGATGGATAGATAGATAGACAGATATAGATGTTTGTTTTTTTCTTCTTTTTCTATCTCCCTGATGATATAATGGAAATAAATAACACCGTCCGAAAGGGAACTGTGGTGATAACGACACACTTATCCGATAATGACCTTTCATGACGTAACGAGTACAGGTCTGCAGTGCCATCAGGTACCTTCCTCCCCCCCCACACTCACGGGTCGTGGATCCCTCCTCGGGTCCCCTCCACTCCTCTCAGGGGCCCTCCTCCCTCCCTTTCCCCCTGCAAACGCGACTCTCTCCTCCCCTCCCCTCCCCTCCCCGTCCCCCATCCCTTGACACTTCCCCCCTCTCCTATAACCACGACTCCGCCATCGCCTCCTCCCCTCTCCTCCCTCCCCCACACCCACGGCTCCTCCATCCTCTCCCCTTCTCCCAGAGACTCTTCCCTCTCCCGCGTGCGTCCTCCCCAAGCCCCACAGTGTCCCTCCCTCTTCCTCCGGGCCCCACAGTGTCCCTCCCTCCTCCTCCGGGCCCCACAGTGTCCCTCCCTCCTCCTCCGGGCCCCACAGTGTCCCTCCCTCCTCCTCCGGGCCCCACAGTGTCCCTCCCTCCTCCTCCGGGCCCCACAGTGTCCCTCCCTCCTCCTCCGGGCCCCACAGTGTCCCTCCCTCCTCCTCCGGGCCCCACAGTGTCCCTCCCTCCTCCTCCGGGCCCCACAGTGTCCCTCCCTCCTCCTCCGGGCCCCACAGTGTCCCTCCCTCCTCCTCCGGGCCCCACAGTGTCCCTCCCTCCTCCTCCGGGCCCCACAGTGTCCCTCCCTCCTCCTCCGGGCCCCACAGTGTCCCTCCCTCCTCCTCCGGGCCCCACAGTGTCCCTCCCTCCTCCTCCGGGCCCCACAGTGTCCCTCCCTCCTCCTCCGGGCCCCACAGTGTCCCTCCCTCCTCCTCCGGGCCCCACAGTGTCCCTCCCTCCTCCTCCGGGCCCCACAGTGTCCCTCCCTCCTCCTCCGGGCCCCACAGTGTCCCTCCCTCCTCCTCCGGGCCCCACAGTGTCCCTCCCTCTTCCTCCGGGCCTACAGTGTCCCTCCCTCCTCCTCATGGCCCCACATTTTCCCTCCCTCTTCCCCCGGGCCTCTCAGTGTCCCTCCCTCCTCCCTAGGGCCCAACAGTGTCCCTCCCTCCTCCCCCGGGCCCCACAGTGTCCCTCCCTCCTCCTCCGGGCCCCACATTTTCCCTCTCTCCTCCATCGGGCCCCACAGTGTCCCTCCCTCCCTCCTCTTCCGGGCCCCACAGTGTCCCTCCCTCCTCCTCCGGGCCCCACAGTGTCCCTCCCTCCTCCCTAGGGCCCAACAGTGTCCCTCCCTCCTCCCCCGGGCCCCACAGTGTCCCTCCCTCCTCCTCCGGGTCCCACATTTTCGCTCTCTCCTCCATCGGGCCCCACAGTGTCCCTCCCTCCCTCCTCCTCCGGGCCCCACAGTGTCCCTCTCTCCCTCCTATTCCGGGCCCCACAGTGTCCCTCCCTCCTCCCCCGGGCCCCACAGTGTCCCTCCCTCCTCCTCCGGGCCCCACATTTTCCCTCCCTCCTCCTCCGGGCCCCACAGTGTCCCTCCCTCCCTCCTCTTCCGGGCCCCACAGTCCCTCCCTCCTCCCCCGGGCCCCACAGTGTCCCTCCCTCCTCCTCATGGCCCCACATTTTCCCTCCCTCCTCCTCCGGGCCCCACAGTGTGCCTCCCTCCCTCCTCTTCTGGGCCCCAAAGTGTCCCTCCCACCTCCCCCGGGCCCCACAGTGTCCCTCCCTCCCTCCTCTTCCGGGCCCCACAGCCCACTCCCTGTCATCATCGTATCGCTGTGGTTAATGTTATATACACTTGCAATGACAAGGTTGTTCCCGGCTCAAAAAATGTACTCCCGTTCTATCAAACACTTAAACATTGTATTGCTTTATAATACGCTTAATGGAGGGTCAAATGGCGATCTAAAACCATGATTTAGTCGTTTTCAATGAACAGTTTAAGTGAAGTAGGTTCGCGAAACGACAACGAACGATAATGCTGGTAAATTGGCAATCATTTTTTTCGGCCTGAAATTGACGCAGAAGAGATATCTAATCGTATTAGCAGTTTGCGCGCGTGTGCCTTTACGCTTCTTGTTTACTGGCAGGGTTTATCAGGACACGACTGGGAGAGAAACAATGTGCGAAAGAAATAGATTGAAATTAAATGGAGGGAAAAAGGATAGGAAGCAAAAAGAAAAAGATAAAGAAATTACTGGAACTAAACGCAAGATCATAAAAAAGTGGAAATTAAACGAATGATAAAGATTTAATAACCATATTGTGATTATTATCATATTGTTCTTTTGGCAGCTAGGAAGTGTTCATACAGAGAGAGGTGCTGTGCATCAACATGGAATGTATTAGTAAAGTGTGCATCTAAATGGTTCCATCAGAATTACATACCTTATATCAGATAAAAGGTCTATTGATGATATATATATATATATATATATATTTTTTTTTTTTGTTGTTAAATATATATATATATATATATATATATATATATATATATCTGTTATGCATCGGATTATATGAAGTGAAGAATAAAATGTATAATTGAATGTACAATAAAAAAGAAGAGGAGGAAGAAGAATAGCAAGTAGAGAAAAAGAAAAGCGAAAACAAAAAATCGATAAGATGACTAGCAAGAGAAGTGGAAAAGAAAACAAAATAAAACCAGGTAGAAAAAACAACGACGAAGGAGAAAAGGAAGAAGAGTAAAGAAGAGGGAGAAGTAGAAATAGAAGAGAAAAGGGAAAGGAGGAAAGTAAAATTTAAAGACCAGAAGAGAAGGGAATAAGAAAAAATAAAAAACAGAATAATTATTCGTGTGAAAATTGAGTAGGCAGGAGAGAAAGTAGGAGAGTTAAACAGAAATTTGGATTATGAAAATTATTATATTATTTTTTTTCTCCCATTCTTCTGTTTCTCCTTCGTCATTTTCTTTACTCTTCACTTTTTCCTCCTTCTTCGTTGCACAAGAAAGAAGAAAAAAACTAAGACTAGAAAAAAAGCATTTGAGAGCAAGAAGAAGACAAGAAGAACTGAAGCACTCCAGATACGCGGAAGGAAAGGAGAAAAATGAATGACCGCATCAGGAAGAACGAGGAAGTGCCGAGCCTCCCGACGACGGCCGGCCCGGGCGCGCCCTGCCCTTCGCCTAATGATTTCCTCCGCAATCGCTGCAGCCTCTTCTTCCCTCCCTCGCCGCCCTGATTCCGCGCAGGTGGCCGCTGATCCTCCGCCAAGGCCCGGCCATTTCCCCGGCCTATAGACTCGCTCGACGCTACGCTTCACTCCGAGCTCGACTGAGTGCCTCGCCCTTTGACAAGCCGACCATACAAGGCGTCCAAAGAGCCGCTGTTGCGCGTGACGGAGACACTTTGAGTCCGGGGACGAGGCGCTCGGGACAAGCGTCGGCCGGCTGGAGGGCGGACGCCTAGCCACAGCCTCAGACGTAGCTGTGCACACACACGCACACTAACACACACACACACACACACACACACACACACACACACACACGTGTGTGTGTGTGTGAACGGGAGCGGCCAAACTTATGGTCAGAACGAAAAGAGACAAGTATAACCATGGACGATAATAATGATAATGATAGAAACGAAAAGATCCTACCCTCCCCCCTCAAAAAAAGAAAAATGAAAAAAAAAAGAAGGGAAAAACGAAAAAGAGAAAAATCGTTCCTCAGACAAAGCTCCTTCGTTCAGCTCCTTTGACGACCTCCTTCGGTATCGAGGCCTTGTTAGTCGCGCGCCGCCTAATGGTAATGTTCGCGTGACTGAAGTTTCTCTTTTGTGGCGCGGCGTGTGAACTCGCCGACAATCAGTTTTATCTAGCGAGGCATTTTTTCAGGCGAAGGGGAGGCGATTTTGGCATTGGAGTGGGGCTTCTGTGTAATCCATTTATTTAAGCATCTATATGTATACAAACACACTTGAAGCTTTGATATATATATATAACACAAATATATATATATATATATATATATATATATATATATATATATATATACATACACACATATATAACTAGAGAGATGGTGAACTCTTCAATCACCCGAAGGAAGGCAACGGGAAACGACCTTGTACAACCATGAAATTAAACATGGTCGCCAACGTCAGGCTCTGATACGGCACAGAAAAAAGTATATATATCCACAATATCTACAAATATATACTTACATACATATATATACATACATATACATATATATATATATATATATATATATGTATATATATGTAAATATATATATATATATATATATATATATATATATATATATATATATATATATATATATGTATGTATATACACATACACACATTTATACATACATGCATACATACATATATATATATATATATATATATATATATATATATATATATATGTATATATGTATGTATATGTATATATGTACACACATATGTACATAAATAAATACATTTTAAACCAATTATTGGCATGGTGGAAAACTGGAAAGTATAGGTTTCCAGACTATAGTGCCTTTCTCCTCAGGAAAGAAAAAAACTGGCAGCTGATCAGCTGGCACTTGATACATATGCATACATTTTGGTTTTCAAAGAGTTCAGTACTGCATTGCCATTGATTTCATTAATATTTATTGAATCCACCTCTTTATTTGATTATTTGAGTGGAGAATGCGTGAGTGATCGTATAATTTGCTTTAAATGAGGCATAGAGATAAATTGTTAACGAGAAACGAGAAAATATATCGATCAACAGATTCATAAATACATAAAAAGAACCAGAATAATGAGATACAGAGACTGGGCGTAGGTGGTAAGGTCTAGAAAAGAAAAATAATAATAAGGGAATAAGTAATAATAGCCGCAAGTCTTCCCAATTTATACGACGGATGTTTAGTGTTAAAGAGGCCGTCATCATGGCACCAAAGGCCTGCCTTTATTGCCCACGCCCCTCCCACTTACCACAATAGGCCTCACACAGTAAATAGCTCATTTTCTGAAAGTTGACGTGGATATGGCGCTTTCTTGGGCGGAAAGGTCGGCTGTAAAGAATGTCTACCTATTTACATATGTATTTTATCTGGCTATGTACCTCTTCCTCTCATTTGCTTTCTGTATGTCATACACACACGCACGTGTTTCTGTTCGCATACATACGAACAGAAACGTGTGTGTGTGTGTGTGTGTGTGTGTGTGTGTGTGTGTGTGTGTGTGTGTGTGTGTGTGTGTGTGTGTGTGTGTGTGTGTGTGTGTGTGTGTGTGTGTGTGTGTGTGTGTGTGTGTGTGTGTGTGTGTGAGAGAGAGTGAGTGAGTGAGTGAGTGTGTGTATATATACACACACATATATGTATATATACACACACACACACACGTATATATACGTGTGTGTTTGCATGTGTGTGTGTGTGTGTGTGTATTTGTGTGTGTGTGTGTGTGTGTGTGTGTGTGTGTGTGTGTGTGTGTGTGTGTGTGTGTATGTGTGTGTGTGTACAGACACACATACACACATCTTTATAAATATACATATATATATATATTTATATTCATTTATATATCTATGTATACACACACACAACCACACACACACACACACAGTCAATTACTGGGCGGAAGAATGTGAGGAGCAGCTTAAGCTGTTGCCCATGTAGCCTGCTCCCTCTTTCCACACAAGTGATGGATCCAAAGGAACGGCATAGACTTATACGGTTTGACTATGGACGTCCATCCTATGCAAAACAATTCACTGCCATGTGGTATCTACAAGGTGAAAAGGCTTCGGAAAAGGGAGCCTGCTACATGGGAAAACAGCTTGCTTCTCATATGCTTCCGCCCAGGCATTAACTCGACCTGCACGGGAGTGTTGTCTTGGGTGTGACGTTAAACTGCATCTACAAAATGCACACAAATGATCGTTACTCTGTGCCATAAAACCAAGCGGGCCCTTCGATAATTGAGAGCATCAGGGACAACCAGCCATGGTATAAATGGTGAAGATGTTTGCAGCAGGACAGTAGATTTCATAGCAGGAACTCCCGACAAAGATAGAATTTTATGGTCTCTTCTTTGTCATCAATTCAACCCCTGACTACTCTCCATGAGACTGGCTAAGGATAGAGCTAAATGGAGAGGCACTTTTATTTTGAACCTTCCGTTTGATGGTGATGATACGGGAGTGGGTAGAGACAATAATGCCATAGTCGACATCAACTGATGGTGGCTTTTGATATATATAAGTCTATATACACACACACGCACAGACGCACACACACACACACACACACACACACACACACACACACACACACACACTCACACTCACACTCACACACACACAGATATGTATATAGATGTATATAAATGTATATATGTGTATATATGTACACACACACACACATATATATACATAAACATTTGTGTGCGTGTATTTATCTATAGATAGATAGACAGATATACATATCTATCTATCTATCTCTATATATAATATATATATATATATATATATATATATATATATATATATATATATATATATATATATATATATATATATATATACATATTTATATACGCACACACATGCAGAAAGGGAGAAATACAGAAAGAACAATAGAAAGAGAGAGAGAGCAGGAGAGAAAGGGCGACGGAGATATAAGCACATATCACATCCTACAATAAAGGAATATAATGTACATTCGCGCCGAGTTTGCCGAACGCAGCCCCTAGAGCCACCTGGTGTTTGCCATTTTAATATATCATCATACTGTACTTGTCATGAATATTAACCAGTCATGACAAAGCATAACTGACGCTTGGCTTATCACAGGGTTTGTTTATATAACATGTCCGAAACGTTTGATTAGTCTACCCTTTCTTTACAATTTGCATTATAGAGTTTGCATTATAGAGGTAGCTTATTAAACTGAGGATTGCAGCAGAGTAAGCGATGGTATTATGAATTTGGTATTCCACAGTCCCTGACAATTCATATCTTCTAAACGTAGGATTCCAACGTTACAAAGAACTGTCTGTTTGTGTCATGTAAGTTTGCCTTAACAGATTTTGGCGGCCTCTATTCACCAGTCGGGTAGACCGATTCTTCTTCTTCTTCTTCTTCCTCTTTACTTACATTTCCTTGCATGTTGTATTTTTTTTTTGTGTGTGTGTCTTTATTGTGATAGCATCCATAAACCTAAAATTCACAAAACCATCACAACAATGAATGAAGTCTTAAAACTGGATTGTTATGGTCAGTGAGTGTCTCATTCAAGATGTCTATACACTACAGACAAAATTGTAGGAAGGAAATACTTGTATGATATTCTTTTCTGAGAGGTCAGAGCACCATCACTGAAGCCGCCAAAGCGAACAAACTGATGAAATGACAATCGTCAGATCACCGAAATGCTGATATTGCGGGGGAAAAATATGATTTTGTGCTTGTGGATAAAATAGATGGAATTTGATACGGTGCTTTGTTATTGAAAAACAAACAAACAAATGGTATGAGTGATATGAACTTTCCTCATAACAAGTTTTTGATTACATAGTGAGAGAAGTAACAGAAAATATCAACATATTGCTCTTTCTCACAAGTCGCTCATTCAAAATGTAAACTTTCACAGGAATATGGCCTTTATAACTATTTTAGAATGTCATTTGTAAGACCATTTTAGCCAATCCATCTCCTTGGATATACTTTCTTCCACCAGATAGCTCTGATGTAACATTGTGACTGACGCAAACAAAGTGACATTCCAATGCCAAATATGCATTACCAAAAGACTCTGTGACTCTTAAAATGCTTAAAACGAGAATTTTATGCTCAGTGAGTGTCTCATTCAAGATGGAACGCGACCTTCTGCAAAATGAAATGCTGTAAACATGCAAATTACTTCTTAGAACATTCACTCTCTCTATTCGTATCTCTCTGTCTCTGATGCTCACCTTCTCTTAGAACCATTCGGTGTTTCTCAGTACTGTGTGTTACTTTATTATCTAATGATCTTACATTTTATTTTTAGTTTCAAAAGGCGTATTGATGTACTTGTGCTGTCGTAAATATTGTTTTCAGGTATGTCTCAGTCTTTCGGGAAACCATGTGTAACTCATTCCATATTATTGATATTGCAGACTTGCTTTTCATGTGAAGCAAGACAAAAGCACAGCCTGAAAATGAACATGTGATTTTGAAATATTTTTTCTTGCCTTACCTGTGTTCATTTTTTCCCAGCCACCCTCATTAAGTTTTAAGCACATATATTTTTGTTTATGAAGTTAGCCTCATTTGGGCTCTTCTGTCTTATTCTGTATCATCCCCTTTTTAATACTGATCATTGGAATAGAATGAATGTTCTGTGGAAAGCTGTTTTACTTCGAGAAATGGAGCAGCACACACACACACACTCACACACACACACACACACACACACACACGAATTCTTTGGGCTTTTGTATACGC
>NC_061861.1:9237635-9252635 GCF_019202785.1 Penaeus chinensis | reverse complement strand
TATATATATACATATATATATATATATATATACACATTTACATTTACATATACACAGTGTGTGTGTGTATACATACACACATACATTTATATAATGGTTTATTTACATAAAGACAGTGAAGTCAGTGAATAATGCGTGGTAGACCCCCATGCGTATTTTTAAGAGACCCGTTTCTCCTGAAGCGAATAAATAAAAAGAAAGAGAAAGAAAAAAATACCCTTATTGTCCTCAGTGGATGTTTTCGAAGAAAGGTCACACAAACATTGACTATGTGACCTTGACCTCGCTAATGAAGGCCTACAGGTAAGTCAGGTAACCGGGCAACGTTCCGGAGAGGGTGTTGGGAGGTGGGGGGGGAAGTGATAAGGAAAGGATCGATGCTGTGCTTTCAATTTAGGTTCCAGTTGGGAGGGGGAGGGTCAGGGGGGATGGGGGGAGGGGTACCCTGTAGGAGGAGGTGTGAGGGAGGAGGGAGTCATGAGAAAGGACTGGGTCATGAGAGAGCTATAGGTCATGAAAAAGATATGAGTCATTCGATAGGAAAGTGACACGGGGAAAGATGACTTGGTATAAGAAAGGAAAGTTAAGCAAAAATGGATGAGCCATGAGCTGGGGGAAAAAAAGCACGAGAAAGGAAATATTCATGAGAAAGAAAGGTCATAGAGACGTAAAGCGACACGAGACATGATAGGGTCATGAAAACGAGAGTTACAAGGGGAGAACTAGTTGCGAGAAAGGAGAAAGTTATGAGTGTGTAATGCGTCACAAGAAATGAAAGAGCCACGGAAAAGAGTGAGTCAGGGGAAAGAAGAAGGTTATGAGGAAGGAAGGAGTCTTGAGGAAAGGGAGAATCATGTGCGCAGGAGACGAGCCATGAGGAAAGAGGGAGTCTTGAAAGAGGAGATTCGCGAGCAAGGAAAGAGATACAAGAGAGGTGGGCCATTGACGAGAAATGAGTTATGAGGCAAGGAAGCTAAGAAACGAGTTATGTGGAAAAATGTGAGTCAGGAGGGTGGATAAAAGAGTCATGAGCAGGAATAAAAGAGTCATGAAGAAGACGCCAGCAAGAAAACAGAGCCAACGCAAGCAGTTATGCAAGTTTGCCTTTGCGGCTTGCAACGGTTGCAAGCGGATTAATTATTCAGTTGCTTGGCCGAGAAGGCGGGAGGAAAGCAAAATCAGCTCCGAAGCGAGAGAAGGAAAGCCATGCATTATGAACCTAGGGAGAAGGCAAGTCATCATCGGTTTGATATTTTCTGGAAGCCTGCGGGTATTTAGCCACACGTATGTCTCTTTCTCGCTGTCGCGATATATACATATATGTATATATACATATATATATACATATATATATATATATATATATATATATATATATATATATATATATATACACATATACACACATCTATATATTACATATTTTTTCTTTTTTTAAATACACACACACACACACACACACACACACACACACACACACACACACACACACACACACACACACACACACACACACAGAAGCCCGACCAAACACCAGCCCAGAAGGTAAACGACGCTCATGGTGGTCTGGTGCCGGCCACGCTTCTGCGAGATTATGTGGCATTTTCTACACTCATTAGAAGATACAAGCGCCATCAATATGCAGGATTTAAGCTGAGTAAGTTGTGAACAAGACAAGGAATGGAAAAAGCAGAAAACACGAATATGTCCTATAGAAAAAATATGACGAAAATGCCGATTCGTGGGTTTTCTTGCAAATGGGATAATATGAGGTCTTTAGTTGTTTAAATGAATATATTGTTTATATAAATATACTTTTTCTTTTCTTTACCTTATTCTTCTTCATCTTTTTCCTTCCATTCCACCTCTTCTCCTCTTCCCCATAATATACCTCCCTCCTTTCGCTTTTCTCCTCTTTCCTTCTCTCCTCTCCCTTTTCCTTCTCTTCTTGCTTTCCTTCTCCTCTTCTACTTTCTCCTCCTTTTCTTTTTTTTTAATTATTTCAGGATGTATGTAGAAATAACTGTGCGAATAGTATGTACATGTAAGACATTTGAAAACTGTCAGACCACTCAAAAATAAAGCTTAAGGTCAGAAAAATGGGCTAACTTGATGTCTCTGTCATTTGTTAATTTGTGGTTTATCAACTGTTTGGTAATTCATAGATAACCTTAAGTGATATTATTCACTGTAAAATTCAGTCTTGTTTTACATATATTTTACAAACCTTTGCAGCAACCCCTCCGCCTCATACTATGTGGTAAGAGGATTGAATAGCTTGGGGACGCTTTGGAGCACTTATGAAAACAGGTTTAAAGGTTGACATGTTACTCTTACAAACATGACAGGGGTAATAAATGGACAAAGTTAGAGAAGCTCTTTAGTAGTTGTTCAGAACAAGATAACGTCAACCTCTCCACTTTACTCTTTGGCAAAGGTCAGCAAACCTCCCCTGCGCATACTAGGTAAGAGAGCATTTGGATCTCTTCTTCAAATGACAGTAAATTCCCTCTAACAACTTGCCAGAATGTAGAGGTTCGACCTTGCCAATGTGCAAGGAGCGGAGTTCACTGCGATTATTTTCATATGCATATTTCCAATAGCACTCTTTATGCGTTCTTTATTGTCAATACCAAAGCTTTTCTCTCCCTGTGAGCGATCCTGATTTGGAAGATTACTTTTTCTTGTTCATTATTTACACACTTTGTCGATATGATACTTACTGCTTACCGCACCTTATCTGCCAGGATGCGCTGAGGACAGATTGATTGATTATTTAAAATTATCTGCCGCGTCAACAGCTATGGTCATTAGCAGCGAACGCCTTGTTAGATTGAAAAGTTGAAACACTTAAAACGTTAAAGTCTATCAATAATATTATATTAAAAATCAAAGCATAAATATTATGGTCTAAATGTATAAATTATTGCATAAACATTATGCTTGTCGGTTGGGATGGATGCTGGCCAAGGTCATCTCTAATCTCTTGTATGCTTTCATTTTTCTCTCCATTTATTGCGAAGACAACTCCTGAAGCTGGGTTTCAAGTCAGTGTGTGGGAGAGGAAAACAAGCATCACAGGGCTGAGCAGCAGTTGCCATGGCCTTCTGATCAGCCCGCTCATTCCCAATGATACCAACATGCACTGGCACCCAACACAGAGCTCTCTTTATATCTGCTGACATCAGTGCAAGCCAATCTTGAACCTCCCTCACCATTGGATGTGAGGAGTAAACTCTTGATTGCTTGCAAGGCACTACAAGAGTGACTATATATTACAATAGAATAGTTCTGCAAGGATATCATATAACTCTGCAGTGAAGATCGAGGCTGCTAGAAAAAGACTACCAAATGCAGTCTTCCTTCTGCTCACTACTGCAGAGCCAACACCATTTTCAGGATACGAACTATCTGTATATATTTATTACATCTGACCCTTGGTACTTAGAAGTGCGTTGAAGAAATTTATCTTTGACTTCTGTTTCGGATCTCTCCCCTTTCCCAATTCTGACTTAATCCAGAGCAACTTGGTCTAAGGGGGGGGGGGGGGGTGATTGGGGAGTTCCAACAGCAAGAACCTTAGTTCGATTTGAATTAAGATCTTCCACAAGATTCCTTATTCTCCTACCATAGGATCAGCTATCCTCAAGGGGTTGAAAACCAATCTGGATGTAGGAGCTCCTGGAATCCTTTGTAGTCTCATGTAATAAATCAGGTTCATGTAGTTCCGGTGTAATGAAAGAGGGGGTTCCCAATTCTCAGCATACAGGGACTCCACAGGTTAAGACCTCAAAGCCCCTGTACAGATTCTGAGAACTTCATTATGAAACAAGTCAAATATCTGGAGTACATTGGAAGTAGCAGATGAATAACCCTCACATCCATAGTTATGTTTACTATGAATAAGTGCTCAGTAAAGCTGCAGAAGCGTTGTGCAGTCTGCACCCCAAGATAGGTGTGAAAGAACCCGCAAAATACTAAGCGTTTTTCTAGCTTTCACCTTTAACTGTTTGATATGAGACACCCATGCAAGCCTTGAGTCAAACGTTAAGCCCAAGTACTTCACCTCTTGGACAAAATGCAGTGGGTTTGCTCCTAAATAGAGTGAAGGATGGAACTTCCCCCATTTCTGGAAATGCATAGCATGGTCTTGCTTGGAGAAAATTTTAACCCATGGTATGTTGCTCACTGCATAACCTGATTTACTGCTGTCTGCATCCTGTAAGCTTCCTCCTGCACAGTATAGTGTAAAATCATCCACATACAGATTCCCTCCCTCACTCTAAACTTCCTGTCAACAAGGAAGCTGTGTATGAAGGTAGGTAATGCTCCTCTTAAACCAGTGTCATACAAATTCATGAATATTCCATGCTTCCAAGTAGTATCGTAAGCCTTTTCAAGGGCAAAGAAGACTGCTAACATTTGATGTCGCTGTGTGAAGGAATTCTGTATAGCAGTTTCCATCCTCACAAGTGCTTCTGCAGTCGATCTCAATTTTCTAAACCCATATTGATATGGGGTCAGCAAGTTTTCCTTTTCTAGCAACCATGTCAGTTTACCATTTTCTCCACCAGCTTGCAGATGCAGCTGATGAGAGAAATTGGTCTGTAATTCCCTGGTGTGGAAACATCCTTGCCAGGTTTAGGGACAGGAATGATTATAGCCTCTTTCCATGTGGAAGGCATTGTATTGTGACCTCCCTATAGATCCTATTGTATTAGGTCCAACAGGAACTTTTGATAGCTCTCTGGTAAGTGAGATATCATTTGGTATGGAATATTGTCACTTCCTGGGGTGGTCTTATGGTAGAGCTACAAGGCAGAATCCATCTCCTTACACAAAAATGGCAAGCGGTATGGAAGTTCTGCTGCAGTCCTACTGAAGAATGACATTGGGTGTTGTTCCTGTTCAGCCTGAAGAGTGGAGAATTGGGTAGTGTAAGATGCTCTAGAGATCTCTGCCATGGATTTTGAAACATCTTTTTTGTCTGTGAGGATTATGCCATATATCTTCAGAGCAGGTGGCGCCATGGATGTGCTATTTCCAGTGATCTTACACACCTTGTCCCATACCCCTGCTAAGGTGGTCCCAGAGTTCATCGAGGATACATACAGTCTCCATGATGTCTGTCTAGCTTCCTTTAGCACTCAGCTGGCCTTGGCTCAGGTCTTTTTTTTTTAATAATGGATCAAGGTTACATCGCTGGGCTTATCTTGCTCTAACAGCCTGTTGGCATTCATCAGACCACCATGGTACCAGAGGTTGACGGTACTGCCCGCTACTTTTGGGAATGGATGCTTCTGCTGTAAGGTGAATTCGTAATGTGAAGTGATTGAACACAATGGAACTCATTCACAGATCCTTGCAATACTGCAGTTGAACTAAAAAGATTTCAATCTGCATGTTCAAGTCGCCATCTCTGCACTCCATTGGCTGGAATACCATTCACCTCCTCCAAAAGTATTGGAAAGTGGTTGCTTCCATGACCTGCCAAGTGAAATTTAACTGTGATTCAGGTGAAGCAATTGATAGGTCATTATTGAAGAATGTCCCAGTTTGAATTTGGAAATGTGTGATTGTGTGGGTGTGTCACTATTCAGTAAAACACCATCTGCTCTTGAGAAAAAGGACTCCAAGGCACTTCCTCGAGGGTTGCACAGTGTCTCCCCAGAGGTGATGCTGACCATTGAAATCTCTCAAGAGTAGAAATGGACGAGGCAACTGTCCAAGTAGATCTTCCAAATCTCTTGTAGGCATACACAAACTGGGTTACATGAACATATCAGATGTTGCAGTTCTTCCCATTTTGCATGAATTCCCTGACAGTTCCATTGGATTAGGGTATCCAGTTTTTCAGGTTGACAAACTATGTCTTCATAAGATTTCTTTGCCTGGGCAAAGGACAGATCTGAGCCTTTGGTTCAGAAGCCTTCTGTCTAGCAGCAGAGGCCCCTGTGGATGTGATGACAGCTGGTGCTGTCACTGTTGAGGCCTCTGGAGCCCTGCCTGATGACTCAAAACCCCACTCATGAGCCTGTTCAAAAGACTCTAGGAGAAGTCTTTTGAACAGACTCAGGATGCCTCTGCCTGGGCAAAGGGTGTACCTGAGCCTTTGCTTTAGAGGCATTCTACCTAGGAGTAGAGGCCCCTGTGGGTGTGGTGGCAGCTGCAGCTGTCACCGTTGAGGCCTCTAGAGCAACTAATAACCGTGTCCAGAGTGCTTAACACCCTATTCATTAGCATCAGTTTCTTCGTGACCTAGCTGTACCTGGCCCTTCTAGTCCAGCAGGGCCAGGTACAGCTAGGTCTTCATACTCTCTGTCTCCATCATCATGGTCATCTTCATAATCAGCAGGTTCGTCAGGATCCTTCACACCTTTCCTCAGTGCCTCTAGGAATACAAATTCTTCTCGCAGAACATATCTTCTCATTTGATTAATATTGCACTTCAGCTCCATTTTTTTGGTGTGTATGGGTCTTGGATGACATAGTTCACAGGCCCCACTTTCTTCAGGATGCGGACAGGCCTACTCCACCAGGGCGCCAGTGCTCCTACATGGTGCAGACGTCCTTGGCGTATGATGCGTACCAACACACGCTCTCCAATCTCTGGGCAAAACTTTGTTCTCACTTTCTGGTCATAATCCTGCAGTATCCTTGCAGCATCTTCAACCAGTTTTTGATAATTTATCAGCAAGGTTGAAAAATAACTATCCCATCCCATTAGTAAATACAGAGGGGTTTGATTCACACTCCTGTGTATAGCCATGTTCAATGCGAGACGTACATACATCCAATCTGTTGGATGCTGTCTTATCAAGGTTGCCAGGGAATCCTTCACTACCCGGTTGATTCTTTCCACCATGCCATTTGCTTGTGGATGGTAGCTAGTAGTATGCATAGTTTTTACTTTCAGTATTTCACAAACCTGTCTAAAGAGAGTGTTTGTAAATTCGCTACCGTTATCAGTAAGTAGTGCTCTAGGAGGACCAAATAAGGTGAAATAGTTTTTAATGAATGCATCAGCTACTGAATTAATGTCCCGATTCACCAAAGGTATCATTTATAGAAATCGAGAAAAATGATCAATGACCACGAGCTCATATCTGTGACTTCTAGCTGAGTAAACCATTTCTATTAAATCAACTGACACCCTCTCAAAAGGCTGAGAAACTTCTGGCATAGATGCGAGAGGGGTTTGTTTAGAAGCCACACCTTTACTTCTCTGACATTCCCTACAAGACAGAACAAACATTCGGACTCAATCTACAATATGTGCGAAAAACACCCGGATGAGCAGCAGATGTCAAATTCGTGAACCTTACCTTGTAACGATCATGAAATCACGAGTTGCTAAACAACCCTCTCCTGAAGGACACAATTGGAGTATAGCAATCCATTTCTCAACTCAAATTCGTCTAGAGGAAATGGAAGCCTCCTCCTGGGTGCTCATCTCTCCCTAAGATAGTCGATAACTTCTCTTCACCATCGTTTCGTTGGGCCTCGGCTACTTGCTGTGGATCAAAGTCTGAATCGATGGCAATTACCTTCCGACTAAGTAAGTCAGAAAGATGATGCAAAGCCCCTGGTTTATATTTTATAAAATAGTTGTTAAAAGACAACTTGTGACTCCATCTGGTCATTCTGATGGATTTCGTGGGCCATTTGAAGACATGAACTAATGGACGATGTCAGTGTAAATGGTAAAAGGGCGGCCATACAAATATGCGTTATAATTATGCACTAACTCTACTACTGCAAGAGCATCCAAATTTATAATAGGGAAGTTACGCTCAGAATACCTCAATTTCCTTTGATAGTAAGCGACTGCCTGGGGAATACCTGTCTCGTCCCTCTGCATAAGGCAGGGCCATATAGCAAAACCTGAAGCATCTGAATGGACCTCAAAAGGTTTATCAAAATCTGGCTGAGCGGTTGAATTGTTGAAAGGAGTGTTACTGCTCATACAGATTTCTCTTTCTTCCATAAAAGTTTCGTCAATGGGGCCGCCAACATGGCATAATTCTCCATGTGCCTTCGAAAGAACCCTGTGGCACCCAAAAACTGACGGACATGTCGTATTGTCTGTAGGGGCTGCATGTTTGAGATGACCTCGACCTTCTCTGGATCTGGGGAGATGCCCTGTGGAGTAACCAAGAAGCCTAAGAATCTGAATGAGTTTACAGCAAACGGCCACTTTGCTGCGTTAAGCCTAAATCCGGCCTGAGATAACAAATCCAATACTTCCTTGAGATGAGTTGGATGTTCCTCGAAGGATATGGAATAGACCACCATAGCAATTATAGCTCTTTGAAAGGCTGACGGTTCTGTTGCTAGGCCAAATGGCATCCTTCGAAAATGAAATAATCAAAACCCGTCGATGGGACGGGATGTGTCAATGTTGTGAGATTATGATAGTGTAAGGGAAGAATGTGAAGAACGGAAAGATAGGGAGTGTGTGAGAGAGAGAGAGAGAGAGGGAAGGCATGTAAGTGTAGTGTGCGAGAGTTCGGTAAGCGAACCTTAGCCGAGAGGAGGCCTGTGCAGGGGAGTGACTTACCAGACGCACTATGATGCCGCGGTGTGTGGTACTGTCTCCTGCATGCTGATACCTTCGTCTACAGTTCACTCCGCCTTACAGCCCCTAGGGTCTTATTCTTTCAATTTACAATGTTTGCATGTGTATATTTTCCATTTATTAAAGCACAAAACATAAAATGAACACGAACATAAAACACTAAAATGAACACGAACATAAAACACTAAACATACAAATATAAAACACAAGAACACATAAAACACTAAAATAATGAAACACACGAACGCAAGAGCATAAAACATGAAGTATTAATGAAAGGCACCGGTCAGTTAATCACTTTAATCGACTAGATCAGCGCTAGCATCTCCTACTACCTAATTCTGACGTTTCTCACGACCACTTACCTTAGAGAAGGCCCATTCTAGGGTTCCTCTGTGACTGCCCTCTACCAGGACCCAAAGACCAATCCGTGCCTTCCCTTTTCACCTCATGACGCCAAAAGAGGGGAATGTCTTCACTCATTGAGTTTAAGAAGTACACTAAAATAAATAAAAATGGCAGAACAAATATGTAAAAGAAATAAAAAGAACTTAAATAATAAATACTGAAGTAAAAAGATAAAATAATTGATTCCTCCCATTCTCGTCTCTTCGCTCATTCGTGCTACATTATTTCTATAGTTCTTGCGTTCTTGTGTCAGGGTATAAATAACGATTTCGAATAAAACTTTTAATAATTACAAAAACAGAAACAAATCAAATAAATCAGTAAAAAGGAGGGAGGTGTAGCCGCGTTTTCTTTCTCGGGGCGCGTTTTCTATGCAGGTGCGAAGCCCCGGGGCGAATGCAGGTATCCTCACCCCCGGGAAATAAATCGTCTCCTAGCACTGTCAGCGGGATCTTTTTCAACCCTTTTTGGATGCCTGTGGGAGAGTTAGAGTCAGAGGGAGTATAAGACAACATTTCACCGTCGTGAAGACCGTGATTCACGACAGCTCCCGTTAGGGGGGCGATGGGGACAGAGGCTTCCATCTGCATATCTCCTTCACTGACATAGACCTAAAGGTAGTTGTTCGCTCATCGCATATCTGTGTGCGTGCGTGCGTGCGTGTGTGTGTGCATGTGTGTGTGTGTGTGTGTGTGTGTGTGTGTGTGTGTGTGTGTGTGTGTGTGTGTGTGTGTGTGCGTGTGTGCGTGTGTGCGTGTGTGTGTGTGTGTGTGTGTGTGTGTGTGTGTGTGTGTGTGTGTGTGTATTGTAAGGTTCACATCTAGCTTAAGGGTAGATGCATAAGAGGAGCCCGGAACACTCCTGTGAGGCAGGAGAGGCATAGGGACCAAGAATGGAGGGATAAAGGGGGTCACGTTCACTCCTCGTGAGGAAAAGAAAAGAAAAACTTTAAGCCAAAAAGGGAACGCCCAAACTTCCAGTACCTGCGGAAATAGACGGACTATTGCTTCTGCAGATATTATTTACAGGGCAGTGCTTGGAACAGTCAGAGTCCCTTTCATACATAAAATAAGCAGATAGTAGCGGGAAGCGGAGCAGCTAAGAGCAGTAGTAGTCGTAGTAGTAGTGGTAGAAGCAGGAGTAGTAGTAGTAGCGGTGGTAGACGCAGGAGCAGTATCCCCTCCCTTCCTTGCCCCGATCCTTCTATCCCTCTCGTCCCCTTATCCGTTCCATCTTCCTGTCCCCTCACTTTTTCTCTTCTCTCTCCACTTCCACGGTACCTTCTCCCTCTTCTTCTCGTTTCCCTTGCTTGTTCTACCTTTTATCTCTATCCCTACTGTATCCTGCCTCCATCCTATCCCTATCCTGCCCTGTATCCTGCCGCATTTCCCCTCGTACCCCTCTTATTCGCACCCTCTTCTTGTTCCTTCGCTTTTTCACTTCCTTCTGCTTCTACGCTAATTTCCCCCTTTTCCATTCCTTTCTCCCGTTAGTCCTACCTTCTACCTTTAATCCTATCCTGCTCCCATCCTATCCCTATCCTACCCAGCATCCTGCAGAAATCCACAGGGCGAGTCGAGCACAGCCGGACCACTTCCCTCTGCCAGCCCTCATTTTTACGCTTTTTTATTTCTGTACCACGCTGGCTCTTCTTTTTACATGTATTTTACTTTTATTTACACCCTTTTTGTACATTTTTAAATAAACTTTGAGATCCTTCGTTATCCGTGCATAGGTTACAAAGATTCTGATGATGATGATGATAACAGACATCCACATCTGCTGCGACTGCATCTTTTTTCACGTTTTTTTTTTATCTCTTGTATTTTAAACTCCGTTTTATTTTTTAATGGTTTCTTTTTACTTATTCATCCTTTTAATTTTTCTTTTACGGCGAGAGATAGTTACTTATTTTAAGATTTTTATTAATGACCCGCAGCAGATTCGTTTACGTATTTTTTTTTTTTTTTTTTTTTTTTTACCATGGTTATAATTTTTTAATTATTTCTCTTTCACGTTTTATTATTTTTGTGATTGGTTTATCTTTTGTATATTTTCTTTTATTATAATAATTCTTATTTATTGCTTTATTCTATTTGTGTGCTACGCTGACGTCCGCGGGGGTTAATGTAACCCCCACGTTCATGTTGAATAAACGAAGTGGATACTCTGACTGTGCTTTGACTACCCTTTGGATTTACCTGTCTGGATTTTACACCGTGGATGCCGAAACAAGGTTGTACTGCCCCTTTTACTTGCCCAGGTGTATTTATGCTGGACGTGCTATTTTATTATTTTACATATACTGTGAACCATGTGTGCTCCTTTGACTTTGACTTTTTACTTTCTCTGAATTCTACTTACTTTTATCTTGTCCTTTTACTTGTTACTTTTATTCGTGACCATACCTTTTACTCGTCTTTTACTTGAGCTTTTACTTTTTCCCTCATTTTACCCTTTAACGTGTTCTCTCTTAGATGTTAGTTCTTTTTTTGTTTTTAAGCCCTTCGGGCATGCCTTCAGTTTTTCTTAAGCTCTCTGGCGTATTTATATTTATTCTTAAGCTCTTCTGGCGTATTTTTATTCATACTTAAGCCCTTCTGGCAATTGTCTTTTACGTATTAATTTGTTTTACTTTGGTGCCTTCTGCACGGTTCTTTTTGTTCATTTTAATGTTTGTTTTTTTATCATGCATCTTCGCATTGGTCACGCTTCTGGTAGGCCTGTATCTCCGGGGATAATTAGCTTGTGAGGTCGTGTGGGTTCTGAGCCTTCAGCTCGGTCCCCTCTCCCCCTTTTTCGAGGAACGAACGGGGCCCCCTCATTTTCCTTGCCCCTAAGCCTGAAGCCTCCCGCCTCACGGGTGGCCTCTTTTGGGTTCCTCTCTCAGATAACCTTACAGTAGTAGTAGTGGTAGAAGCAGGAGCAGTAGTAGTAGTGGTGGGAGCAAAATACGAAAGAATAATGAAGTAAAACAGAGGTAAGATCAGGTAAAAGCAGCGGAACAGTAAAAGCAGAAATGGAACAACTCTAAAGCCCGATGGCAGGTAAGCAATAGAATTATTGAGACTGAGACTGAGTAAAAGCAGAAGTAAAAGCAATAAAATAGTAAAAACAGAGGTGATAGAGATAGAACAAAGATAAAGAACATATAAAAGCAATAGATAAGATAAAATAATAGGCTTTAGTTAAAACACAACTTTTTCAAACCTTCATTTAAAAGAGATAATAAAAGTAAAATGAACTTAGCAGTGACTAAAATACGTCCTTGAAGAGGCTCAGCAGGTAAATCGTGACAACAGAAAATGTCTTCGATACGGTTATACTTAAAAAGCGTAATATATATGTAACCAATGCCTTATTGATTAAAATAATCATACGTCCAGCACAAATACCACCTAGGCAAGTAACGAAATGGGCCGGTGTAACCTTCGGTGGTGTTTCGGCAGAGAGGAGGTATAGCCATGAGACACAGAATTCCAGTTGACACTGTTTATTGTCATAGGTCGCGGGCTGTCATGGATTTGTTACATCATAAAAGAAACGAAACATTTTTCAACATAATTTACAATAAAATCCAAATCAAATAAAATACATAATAAAACTATTAGACAATAAAATATACACATAAAAAAACAAAGTAAAATAACATAAAGATACGAAATAAGAAAAAAATAAAAATTAAAACAGGGCAAAAAAGACCCAAGTAGTAAAAAAAAAAAATATATATATATATAAGACAATTATATAAAACGCTAAAATAGGCATTCAAAACTTATAATAAAATAGTTAGGATAAAACATTTAAAAAAATGACTTGGCAGAAAATGATGTATCATGTCACTGACATTGCGAAATAAGTTAAGTCTACAATAAAGCGACACTAAGACTCACTGATAAAACGCAAGACCTAAAAAAATAATCACAGTAATCAAAATAATTAAAAGGAAGATCAAGAGAAAAGGGGCACCGGGATAACTATAGTAGTCCCGCGCAGGGGAAACCTGTGGTGTCAGACAAGGTTAAATACGAGTGCAAATGCAGTGTGTCGCCCTCATCTCTGAATCGCAGACCACACTCCACAGCATCTATGTATATATGTGTATAACAATGTATGCATATATATATATATATATATATATATATATATATATATATATAAACACCTTTTTCTTTCTTTCCTTTTACGTGGTATCACCGATGCAGTGATGGACGAGCTACTTGGCGCCATTTGGTTGACTGGGTCTTTATAGTGGCGTGGTTGACCAATGATCTTTCCCCAGGGGAATAGTTGTTGGTGGTTCTCATCTCACCATCATATCTACGATAGACTTACTTCCGTTTCTATGTTTGACTTACCCAACTTAAGCAAATCCGTGCAAATCCGCACGCGCATTGGACGCAGGTGAGTGTGTGTGTGTGTACATTCATGCACACACACATCCCCCGATTTCTTATATGTTTATATATATATATATATATATATATATATATATATATATATATATATATATATATATATATATATATATATATATATGTACACATATATATGCATGTCAGGTTTCGTTTTAAGGAATCAGAGCGGTCAGGTCAACGGAAACACACCAGAGGAAAACATACATAAGGTTTAATGCAAAAGGGCACTATTTACATTACACAACAGGATATTTACAAAACAGACAGGAGAAGGATCCAGCGGAGCAGGCGAGGTCGCATGGCGGAAAGAAGCACACACGTCAAAGTCACGGGACAACTACTGAATTTCTGACAGGTGCTCCTTTTATGTGTCCCGCCGATGTTTAGGCCGATACCCTCGTTCCCACACACGGCGAACGAGCCAATCGCGAGAGGCCTAAGCCCGCCGCCAAGAGTGCGGTAAACACCGCCGACGGTACAGAGCAATCTCGCAGTTGTGAGAATGCACATGGTACAAAGATGTAAGACTTGAGTTCTTGGCTATATGAAATGGTGTACCATTTAATCCACCTGGCGATTGACATATTCATGAGGTCGTCGATAAGACGTCACAGGAAAACCATAAACAGCCATGTATGTAACTGTGCATTTCTGCTTCTATTGATCTAATATTCCCCTTCAGTTCCTTCCTTAACTAATTGAACTTCAGGTGTCAGCAATAACCGAGCAGCATTTTGACATATATGTAAGATACCAAGTCAGTCTACCTCCTGAACAACAGAATATCCTCCGTCCTTGTTTTCGGAAATGCACTGTTTGGCAGCAGTTCTCGTGATGTGATTAGCTGCCAGCATTTTTAGTTTTCTTTGTACTGGATCAAGATAATAGAAAATGTAATGAAGTAGCGACTAAACCCATGTATAATCCAGCAAAAATAGTTGATAGCATATGTCTTCAAAGGTCAACATAGTGTAAGAAAAATGAAATATGAATTATTTTATTTTATTGCTTGGTTGTATAAAGGGAATATATGCTTTAAATTCCGCAATTTGGAATATTACAAACAGTTATGCCACAGGATAATTGATTATAGTATATATTCAGAAACCTCTTGAAAACAACAAATCGAATCCGAGAACCCTACATATTCCAACTCGTTCGAAACATCGAATTATATTTCCATAGAGAAAAATTATTTAGGGGCTACAGAATGTTACCATAACAATATTAAAAATTCGGTTTCTCTCCTGTAATGCACTGCAGTAAATACGAATAACTCCTATAATACAGAGATAAAAACTGTCATATCTAGAAATGTTCCAATGTTGTTATCATTTCTTTTTCAGCTTTTTCTCATAAATAAGATGATTATTCTATATAAACTCGCTTATTCGTCACTTAGAAAGAAGGAAACCTGTTTTCGTTGTGGAGGACCGCGGGGTCTGCCTGATGAGGCCAGAAAGTGCCATTCTCCTTCCTGCCTCCTCTGTAAGCAAGTGCGTGGCCGTGTTATTCCTTGATTGTGGAACACATATAGAATAGGCAATAAAAGACTCTTTCTTCTCGTTGAACAGAACGCGTTGGATACCATTTGCC
>NC_061861.1:9197635-9210135 GCF_019202785.1 Penaeus chinensis | reverse complement strand
ACAGAAATAGATGGATAGATAGATAGACATGTATAGACAGATACAGATATAGATATATGTGCATAGATATATATACAGTTACATTGATGGACATACAAATAAATACGTAAATATATATATGTATATATATATATATATATGTATGTATATATATATTTATATATACACAAATATATGTACATATAAATATATATATATATATATATACATATATATATATATATATATATATATATATATATATATATAAATAAAAGTGTGTGTGTGTATATATACACACACATGTATACTTATGTATATATAAACATATATATACATATATATATATATATATATATATATATATATGTATACAAACACACACACACACACACACACACACACACACACACACACACACACACACACACATATATATATATATATAGGTATGTATATGTATACACATATATGTAAAAATATATATACATATATATGTTATATACACAATAGATATAACACATATATATACATAATATATATGTATATATATATATATATATATATATATATATATATATGTAATGTGTATATATATGTATATGTCTATATATGTCTATATATATACACACTTATATTTGTATATATATGTTTACATATATAAGCATAATTATATATACATATATACACATAATATATATGTATATATAAAATATATATGTATATGTATATCATATATAGATTTATATATTATTTATATTCATATACGTACATATACATATACATTTACATAATTCTATATACATAATACACACACACACACACAGATATGTATATGTGTGCGTGTATGTATGTTTGTGCCTTCATACATACATACGCACACACACGAGCGCGCGCACACACACACACACGCATACTTATATATATACACATACTGATACTGATATTGATATAAATACATACACGTACACACACATATATAAACATAAATTCACACACACACACACGCGTGCACACTCACACAGAAACACACACACACTCATATAAAGATAGATATAGAGAGATAGATATACATAAATTCACACACATACACTCACACACAGATGTCTGAGACCAGGCGTCTGCCCCATCTTCTGTCCTACAATATACATGTATATATGTGAGTATGTGTGTGTGTACATATGTATATATATGTATAAATAAATAAATATATATATATCTATCTATCTATCCATCCATCCATCTACTTACCTATATATCTGTTCAAATACATGCTTATAGATATAAACATATATGTGTGTATATATATAGTAATAGTGGACATAAACTTTCTGCAGAGAAACGCGGGCCGTCGTCACCCCGATGGATCAGTGTCCAGAAAAGGTGATTTCTGATCCTCTTCTTCCTCCACTGTGAACTGGATTTTCTCGCGGACGGAGTTGAGCCGCGCCAGCCTGTGGTGAAGTACGACCTTCTTGGGATGATGACGAGGACATCATCTATGTAACGAAGCCAAGTAGGATGTCTGCCGATTATTTCCCCGTAGTGATCCCTCTCCAGCGTTTCCATTAAGAGCCAGGACTGCGCTCGGAGGGGAACCCAAGACAAGACCACTAATCTGTTGATATTTTTCCTCTGCGAGCTCGAAGCGGCCGAAATCTACGCATAACTTTTTTAGGGATATGCATACTCTATAGCTTCGCTGATGTATTAATTTCTGAGGAAGAAATATTCGAAACCGGTTGATTACGTTTATTGTATTGTGGAGGTATTAATTCGCATTCATACATTATATATATATATATATATATATATATATATATATATATATATTATATTATTATATATATTATATATAATTATATATAATGTATATGTACATATATATACACATATGCGCACAAATATATGTACATACACACACACACACACACACACACACACGTATATATATATATATATATATATATATATATTCATATATGTATATATATACACATACATACATACATACATATCATATATATATATATATATATATATATATATATATATATATATATATATATATATATATATTGTGTGGAATTCATGTCGAACAAATCGCAAGTAGAACAACGAAAGGGAAGTACAGGAAAACACACGAATATGCCGAAGGCCTTTTCGCATTTATTGCTTCATCACCTTCCCCCGCATGGCCTGATGAAGCAGTAAATGCGAAAAGGCCCTCGGCATATTCGTGTTTTCCTGTACTTCTCTTCATTGTTTTACTAGCATATGTATATACATAAACATACGAACATCCACACATACACAGACCCACACACTCACACATATGTGTGTGTGTGTGTGTGTGTGTGTGTGTGTGTGTGTGTGTGTGTGTGTGTGTGTGTGCGTGTGTGCTTGTGCGTGTGTGACCGTGTATGCATACAGACAAGGCGCGAGAGAGAGACGTTTGTAATGGGACATCAATCACATCAAACCCTCTACTCTTTTTAGTAAGATGCATCTAAAGTATCCCCGAGTTTTCAATCAGGAAGAGGAACAAGAAGCAGCAGGAAAAATCCCCAGTGATGACTTTGATTAAACAAATGCGCGCGGATCGTAAACTCCAAGTAAACAAACGGCGTATGTGTGATTACAGGCCTCCTCGTGTCCCGGATGAAGGAAATATAGTGAGCTGGCAATCACGGCGCCGAAGGAAGGTCGAGATTAGATCTGATCCTGGAAGGGAAAATGGCGGACTGTCACAACATCAAAGGGTCTTCAGGTGTGATTGGGGATGTGAGGGAGCTTTTCTGAAAGTGAGCTTTTGGAAAAGGCTTTCTTTTTTTATTGAGCTTTCTTTTGGGGAGATTTTCAAAAGGCTTTCAGCTTTTTTAGTCAGCGTTCGGGAAGGTTTTTCAAGCTTTCAAAAGAGCTTTGGGAAAAGGCTCTCATAGCCCTTTCATATTTTTTTTTCTCTCTCTCTATGATTTTGTTGTTGCTGTTGTTGATATTGTTGTTGCCCTGGGATCGGCGTGCGTGAAGTGACTCCCCTCACCTTCCCCCGCATCGCCTCCGCGTTCTCTAATGACTCGAAATCCCGCGCTTTTCTATCGGTCATAAAAACTACTTATGTGCGCGAGTTATTTTGACTTTACTCTTATATATATAATTTCCTTTAATCTTATCATTATTAAT
The DNA here is from genome assembly GCF_019202785.1 of Penaeus chinensis. Taxonomy (NCBI): domain Eukaryota; kingdom Metazoa; phylum Arthropoda; class Malacostraca; order Decapoda; family Penaeidae; genus Penaeus; species Penaeus chinensis. Next base: position 9,206,973 of record NC_061861.1, on the reverse strand, counting down.
CTATTGTTCCTTTCTTCACCTCTGTTGCTGTACAAGTCGGAGACAAAGAGAAGCTTTAAAATGCAACCAGATAACAACCAATGAGCCAGCCTTCATTATGCGACGCGGAGTTAGTCAGGCTTTGCAGAGTCGTGGGTTATAATCTTGAGACCACATTGCTGAGTGAAATTAATTCCTTGTGGTCCCTGTCGGTCGCGTAGTCATGTCTCCGCGCGCTAATTCCTCAGTAATGTACTCTTTTGCTTTCGCTCTTCAGTCACACAGATGTACTGGTATATATATGAATACATTATATATACATACATACATATATAAACATATGCATGCATATATATATATATATATATATATATGCAAATATGTATGCATATATACATATACATATATATGCATATATGCATATATATATATATATATATATATATATATATATATATATATATATAAATGTATGTGCGTGTGCCTTTATCTGCACACACACACACACAAACACACACACACACACACACACACACACACACACACACACACACACACACACACACACACATACAGGCACACACACACAATCATATCAACGATAGACATCCCCTACCGAATCTAGGTTTAATTCACCCAAAATATGCAAATCCAGACATCCATCGCGCGCATGTGAGCATGTGTGTGCATTCATGGACATGCACATCACCTGCGCGCACGCGTGAGCACACAAACGGATTTGCATATTTTGGGTAAGTCAAAACTAGATACGGTAGTGGGTGAGTCTATCGGTGATGTGATGGTGACCTGAGAACCACAGACAATGATGACCTCCTGGGGAAGGATCACTGGTCAGCTACCCCACTGTAACTACATGATGTCAACATAGCGCCAAGTAGTTTGTCAAACACCGCATCGTTGATGGCACAAATGTATCTATATATGTATATATACATATATACACACATACATATGTATGTACATATATAAATATATATACATATATATATAGATATATATGTGTGTTTATATATACATATGTAGATATATATGTATATATATATCTACATATGAATATGTACATATATATACATATATATATATATATATATATATATATATATATATACATACACACATGAATATGTATATATCTATATACTTGCATATGTACATACACATATTTTCATATATATATAAACATATATACATGCATATGTGTGTACAGTAAGTATATCTATTTATACTAATGTATATATATATATATGTATATATATACATATGCACATACACACACATATAAACATATATACATACACCTTCTAAATACACACACACATACATACATACATACATACATACATATATATGTGTGTGTGTATTTGTATGTATATATGCATATATATATATATATATATATATATATATTTGGATATCTATATATGTACATACATATATATACATATATATGTATATACATATATATATATATATATATATATGTGTGTGTGTGTGTGTGTGTGTATATACATATATATATATATATATATATATATATATATATATATATATATTGGTGTATATATACACATACAAATATTTATATATATACATATATATATATATATATATATATATATATATATATATATATAAAGGTACATACATTAATCTTCTACATATACATATACGTAAAAATAAACACACACACACATATACACTTACATATATGTATATATATATATATATATATATATATATATATGTGTGTGTGTGTGTGTCTGTGTGTCTGTGTGTGTATACATGGTATATATAAACATATGTATATACTTATATATGTATATATATACATATACACACATATGTGTATATATTCATATATATATGTATGCATGTGTATTCATATATATATATATATATATATATATATATATATATATTTAAATATATATATATATATATATATATATATATATATATGGTTATATGTATATATATGTATATATATGTATACATGTAAACACATAGACATGTATATACATATATACATATATAAATGAAAATACATATTTTCTAATGGCTTCTTGTTCTAGACCTGGTCTACTCAATGAACTGCTCAAAGTTCATAAACCTAACATTCCTCAAAGACCCATTATTTCTTCGACTGTTACTTATAACTATAACGCTGTAAAATTTCTGGTTCCTGTCATTTCTCGTCTGACCACCAATCAGGACACAATTGAAAATTTTACTACCTTTGTAAATGAAATTAAATCCTTTAAGCTTCAACAATCTATCACCATGGCAAGTTCCGATGGTGAGTTCACTAATGTTCCTCTTCATGAAACCACGGATTTAATAGTCAACAACCCAAGCAGCACACATCTCAACGAATTTGGCATATCAAAAGATAACTTTAAAAAAATGCTTGAGATTGCAGCCCATTGCTCGGCTTTTACATTTGATGATTGTTTATACAGCCAAACAGACGGTGGGATCCCCTTAGGCCCTTCATACTCTAATGCATTTCTTTTGTTATCATTGAACATAACTGGTTTGAACAACGCCCGCCTGAAATTAAACCGGTTCATCATCGTCGATACATCGATGATACCTTTCTCCTTTTCAAACACCCATCACACGTAAACCTTTTATGAACTATCTCAACTCGAAACACCCGAGCATCAAGTTTACCTGTGAGATGCAGGAAAACAATCAATTACCATTTTTTGACACCCTAATCACCTTTATAGGTGATTAGGGTGTCAATTTCTGGCACCTTCCATGCAAGCATTTACCGAGAGCCAACCTTCACTAGCGACGGACTTCACTTCCTCAGCTACATTACATATTAATACAAAATTGACAGTATCAAAACTATAATCACTCGAGACTATAACTTGTGTAGCAAATGGTAATTTTTTCATGACGAAATGATTTTTCTTAAAGAATTCTTTACAACTAATGGGTACCCATTGTTCTTATTTAACAAAATTACTAAAACTTTTCTTGTAATATATTATCAAACCAACTGTTAAAAAAAAAAAAAAAAAAAAAACATAGGTATGTTAAACTACCGTATATGGGTAGTTTAAGTTTTGAAATAAGGAAGCAACTAAAATAACTTTCAAAATAATTATCCTTAACCTCAATTCACCTTTATTTTCACCAACACTAATATAGCCAAATTTCTAAAACAACCTTTGAGTTGTAACTCACGTGTTCTAGCGTAGTGTACTTCTTTACTTATCCTTGCTGTCAAACTAGGTACGTGGGGTCTACCTCACGATGGTTACGACACCGCGCCCTAGAACACAAAGACAAATCCTTCAGGACTGGCCTTCCGCTGAGCAAACCATCTTTCTCGGCAACAAGAGAACACTCCCAACTTCACTTTCTGTATAAGACATTTTAGTATTCTATCCTCACATTCTTCTCGCCCAGACCTTATCATCTTTGAATCCTTATTTAAGCAGAAGATGAAACCTGAACTAAACAATACCACCACTGCAACAACCTTGTTCACACAATAGGCCTTCCCTTTCACCGACTTTGGTTAGTTTGCCATGTTGGTGTTTAAAGCATTTTGTGTACATGTTATTTTATTCCATTTATATGTTTATATTGTATGATTACTTTATATGTTTTAATTACGTATATGTATATATTAGTCTCGTTTACTTTTACGTATTTATAATTTTGTTTGTAAACTTAAAGTTCAGAACCTGACCTTTTCAATTATTATTGCCTGAATGTCTTTTCCAATGGTTCTTTTTGACAGTACTGATGGTGAAGGTCTAGAGTGCCTAGTTTCATAAACATGAAATAATTCACGACTGTTAGTCTACCTCTTCATACTTATATATACATATATATATATATATATATATATATAAATATATATATAAATATATATATACATAAATATATATATATATATATATATATAAATATAAAGATTTATATATATATATAAATAATATATATACATATACATAAATGAATAAATATATATGTATATATTTCTTTATATATATATAAAGAAATATATATATATATATATATATATATATATATATATATATATACACACACACACACACACACACACACACACACACACACACACACATATATATATATATATATATATATATATATATATATATATAAAGATGTTTAAATATATATATAGAATCCCGCACAGGCACCGCCCTTCGCTCTCCCCCGCCCTCCGTTGTACGCGGCCCCTCCAAGTGTATCCCGACATGCTGGTCACAGGCATAAGTAACGATGCCACAAATCATGTCTTGTCTGCGATAAGATGGTTAATGTGTTGCGTGCTTTAAACCCCTGCAAGACGTGCATTTTATAGTTCTCTTCTCCGGCGTTTTGCAAGAGGCGAACGTGCTCGTTGTCTAGGGAAATTTTGAGCCGTTCTTCCCCTTCTTCTTGCGCCGATGGGTGGCAGTCGCATTTCTCGTGTTTTCTAGCTCTTTGCGAATTTTTTTTTCGTTTCTCATATTCTGTCTGCGTGTTTGCGTGTCGGTCTGTCTGATTCTCTTTCCCTGACGCTTTTTTCCTTGTTTTTTCTTTTCGTTTTTCTCCCCCTCTCGATACTTCCCCTTCTTTCATTTCTGTTTTCCACGATTTTTTATATTCTTCCTCTGTGCACATGTTAATTTTATTTATTTTTTTTGCTTCCTTCTCAAGTGTTTCTTCTCTTCCATTATTTTATTATTCCCTCCCGCCCTGTGTCTGTCAATCCGTCCATCTGAATATCTTTACGGTCATATACATATTTTCTTATTGCTATTCTTCCGCCTCCGCCGCCATTTTCTTCCTCTTAGTCTTCTAAGATGTCTTTTTTCCTCATCTGATCCTTGTTTTTTCTCGTTTATCTTCTTCCATCTCATTCTCTCATTCTCTCACTCACTCTCTCTCTCTATCTCTCTCTCTCTCCCTCTCTCGCTCTCTCTCTCTCTCTCTCTCTCTCTCTCTCTCTCTCTCTCTCTCTCTCTCTCTCTCTCTCTCTCGCTCTCTCTCTCTCTATCTCTCTCTCAATAATAATCACTCAGAGACTTGCGGTCCGGATCGATCGAAGGACCGGATTTCTTTCAGATTTTTTTCATTCCCTCATTTTCTTTCTTCTCCGAGAGAGAAATCGTCTTCTTCGACTTCCATGTCACAGCGAAGTTTTACGTCAGGGGAGCCATTAGGACGATGGAAACTTCAGCATTTTAAATCCCTCTTATTCGTGAGGGGAAGTCGGCCACCGGGGATTTTTGTTTCCATTTTCCACTCCGCTCGACCTTGAAACCCGCGACGGTAAACACAAATCAGCTGACATAACGCGACCCTTTTTCTTTATCAATTTATATCTAAGGTAAATGCGGGTTGTTGATGGAATTCTAAGGGTGATGTAACATAATGTGAGATTAAGTATCAATTCTGGAGTATTTAGATATAGTTCTTGGTGTCAAGGCACCGTTACAGTAAATAGTTACTGTGTTACTAGATAGTCGTTTCTGACTCTGACGCAGTAATTTAATGAAATGACACTTTTTTAGCATCCGTAACACTATGTTAGAAACTCAAACTCTAACATTATATATTTACTTAACTGTCCCACATATATATACATTCACAGCCAATGGATATTATATACATACATAAATGAATATATATATATGTATATATACACATAGATAGATAGATATATAGAAAGATAGATAAAAGTAGATAAAAAGATAACAAAAATAAAAAGAAAAAAAATATATGTATATATATGTATAGACATACATACAAACATACATACATACATACATACATACATACATACATACATACATACATACATACATACATACATACATACATACATACATACATACATACATACATTCATACATACATACATGCATACATACAAAGGTAGATAAAACACACACACACACACACACACACACACACACACACACACACACACACACACACACACCACAAATATATATACAGTATATATTTGTGGTTCAATTTCAATTTCAGCCTGAATCAATACGCCGCAGGACATAGGCCTCTCCTAATCTTTCTCAATTTTGTCTTGCGTTTTTTGTTTCCAGTGTTACCCACAAATTTCGTTATTTCGTCATGCCATCTTGTCATTGGTCTGGTCGTTGATCTCTTTATGTTATCTATAGCCTAGTCTGTTACATTCTTTGTCCATCTGCTGTCCTGTCTCTGACATATATGACCTGCCCATTGCCAGTTTTTCTTTTTGATGCTCACAAGTATATCTTTCGCTTTTGTCTGTTCCCTGATCTACGCCGCCCTCATCCGATCTCTTAGGCTAATTCCCAGCATCAACTTCTCCATCCCTCTCTGGGTACTTATTAGTTTCCTCTCCAGTAATTTGGTTGTAGTCCATGTTTCTGATCCATAGGTCATAACTGGGAGGACGCATTGGTTAAAAACTTTTCCTTTTAAACATAACGGCAAGGAGCCTCCTAGTATGCTACTGCGTCTGCCGGAGGCCTTCCAGCCTAGATATCTACACTTGTCCATACCTCTAGCGCTTCACCTTGTACATGTCTGTTCGAAATGAACTCTACTGTTGAACATGATCTTATTCTTTTACTTGTTCATCCTAAGTTGCTGTATTTCATTTGCAGATTCACTGAAGAGAACGATGCCATCTGCAAATCTTAGATTGTTTCGGTATCTGTCTTTTATTTTGATACCTTTTCAGTTCCATTCTAGCGTCTTGAATATTTCCTCAAGGCAAGTTTAAACAGTTTTGGTGAGATGGTATCGCCCTGTCAAACACCTTTTTTAATTGGTATTTTATCTGTGTGGAGCTTGATGGTTGCTGTCCCATCTTCGTATATATCTTCCAATATTTTAGAATATACCTCCTCTACTCCTGTCTTCAGATAGCTTCTAGTACTGCTGGTATTTGTGAAATGCCTTTTCATGATCGATGAATGCCATGCATCGTGGTTTCCTATATATTTTCCTATATTTACTTTTTTCTCTCATTTGGCTGAGTGTGTGGATGTGGTCTGTTGTTGAGAATCCAATGCGGAAGCCTGCCTGTTCTCTAGGCTGGTTAGAATCCAGACTGACAGGGATGCAAGTTGTGTTGAATTTTGTGAAAAGTTTGTAAGTAATTGAAAGGAGGTTTTGGGGTATTTTTAGATCCTTTCTATCCCCTTTTTATGAACCAAAATAATTGTTACATTTTTCCAGGTTTTCAGAGGTTTTTCCATTGATAAGGCATTTGTTAAAAAGATTGGCTAGTTTCACTTTTGCAATTTGTCCTGTATCTATTTTAAAGTCTATACTAATTCCGTCTTCACCTTGTGTTTTCCCTCTCTGCATGCCTTTAAGCGCTCTTTTTATTTCTTATTTTGTGATGTTAGGTACGCCTCTAGTTACCGTGTTCACTTCTATCCGTGGCTGTTCATTTGCGTTGTAAAGATTCCTGTAAAAGTCTTCCACTACTCTTTTAATTTCATTCTTGTTATATGCCACTTCTCTGTCCGGTTTCTTTATTGTATATATTTGATTTCTCCCCATTCCGAGTCTCCTTTTAGCTGTTTTCATGCTTCTTTTTATTTATAGTTATAAGCTTTTTAAGTTTCTACCAAGAGCTTGGTGGAACTTTGCTTGACGTTCTTACCGCCTACTTCAAGTGCAGCTTCCTTTATTGTGTCTTTGAACTGTTTGTAGATTTGGTCAATGTTAAGATCTTCTTCGCTAAGAAGTGAATATCTGTTTTGGATGTTAAAGTTAAATACTGGCGCTGTGGTTTTCAAGTTAGTTTGTTCCTTTCCCTTCTACGCTGTAATTTATTTTGGCCTCTAACCATTGTATGGTCGCTGCCAACATTTACTTTATTAATAACTTCCACATTTTTTACTTTATTTTGTGATGCTAGGTACGTCTCTAGTTACCGTGTTCACTTCTATCCGTGGCTGTTTGAAATTTTGAAGTCAATTTCGTTTTGATGTTAGACGGCGACTTCCATGTCCACTTCTGCTCTAGGCTTTTTTCGAAGAATGTGTTCATCATATTGAGCGATCCGGCCTCCACAAAAATGACTAGCATTTGTCCCCTCTCATTCATTGTGCCAATTCCGTGATTTCCCACTACAATTTCTCCTGTCTTTATACCTATTTTGGAATTAAATCTCCCATAATTTTTGTGAAATGGGTTTTTACTATCTCGCTGGCTGAACATCATCATAGAAGCTCTCTATCTCTTCATCGCTGTGGCTGCAGGTTGGAGCATAGACTTGAACAATCTTTAAGTCTCACCTAGTGTTTAGTTTTATTGTTACTGAAGCCACTCTTTTGCTTATACTATAGAATTCCACGATATTCTTTTTTAAGCGTTTGTGAACTAAGAAAACTACCCCTAATTCCTGCTTGTTACCCTGGGATTTACCTCTCCAATAGAGCACATGTCCATCATTTAATATTTTCTGTTTTTCGCCTAGTCTTCGAACCTCACAGAGTCCTACAACATCCCATTTAATGAAAGATATTTCCTCAAGTAATTTAGCCGGGATGCCACTGATAAACCCCTCTAGCAGGGTTGGCCCTGTCTAATGTGGACTTATGAGTAGCATCGCACGGGCCTGCTCACTACACCAGGGTATATTTCCGTGAGCATGGGCTTGAGTATCATAAGTACATATATGTGTGATTATATTTTATACACTGATATCATGTATGCGTATGTACACCTAGTGCAGTCATAGTTGTTCATTCGCAAATGCCCCAAGATCTACGCATATGCTACGCATATGTTTATTTTCGCACATGTACATGCAAGCATACACCTTTACATATGCCCTTATGCATATGATATGCATACATATTCCTATATTATACACAGCTACACACATACACATATAGACATATGCGCACATCATATGTGCATACATATGTGTATACGCACCAACATATATGAAAACACACACGTATACATATCTTGTACAAGGGCTTATGACTACACACACACACACACACAAACACACACACACACACACACACACACACACACACACACACACACACACACACATATATAAAGGCATGCATATGCTGACGCGCACGTGTGTGCACACATACATTTATTATTACAAATTAGTGTTCACCCACATTTATATATATATATACACATCTTTACATGCACATATATACACATATACATGCATAAACATGCACACATCTAAACATACATATACATACATACATACACATAAACATATTCATACATTCACACACACACACACACACACACACACACACACACACACACACACACCACACACACACACACACACACACACA
>NC_061861.1:9185135-9187635 GCF_019202785.1 Penaeus chinensis | reverse complement strand
AATGATGTTAATAATTATAATGATAATAATAACAATAATAATAATAATAATGATGATAGTTATAATAATAATAACGATAATAATAATAACGATGATAATAATAATAATAAAATAATAATGGAAATAGTGATAATAATGTTAATGAATACAGATACAATAACAATAATGATTATGATGATGATGATTATGATTTTGATGATGAAGATGATAATAAGAATGATGATAATGACGATGATGATGATGAAAATGAATAAGACAATGATGATGGTGATGATCAGGAACCGTTAAAAAGCAAAAAGAGAATTTAATCTACTGAGCCCGCGGCCTGCCCACACAGCTGAAAGTCTAACGCGATTGATGAGAACTCCCTCGGAGAAAAAAAGTAAAATGAACCGTATTCATGTTGACAAATGTAGAAAAGGTATGAATGAGAATGAATATCTTCACAATACAAGAAATGTATTTGACCGGCTTCGATTATATCTTCGTCAGAAATACATGTATATCTGACAAAGATGAGGTCAAATCGTCTCTCGTATTGTGAAGATATTCATTCTTATTCATACCTTTTCTACAAAAATAAAAAAGTAAACTTGGTTAGTATCAACCTGCAATACAAGCTAAATATAGTTGTATCTATGAGATTGAACTCAAGAAAAAACACCCAGAACACTTTTACTTTAGCAAAAAAAAATTTGATGTTCTTAAGAACAAGTGGACTGTTTGCTTTATTGCTGTAAGGAGAGGAAGGCGAAATAACGTTATATGAACAATTTTGGTCATTGACATTTTTCGATTTTATCTGTTATATACATGTATTGAATCACACACACATACACGCATGTATATATATTATATATATATATATATATATATATATATATATATATATATATCCACATACATAAATATGTATATATACATACATAAATATACACACACACACATATATATATATATATATATATATATATATATATATATATATGTATGTATAATATATGTATGCTATAATATATGTATGCATATATATATATATATATATATACACACACACATGTGTGTGTGTGTATGTGTACGCGCGCGCGTGCATACATACATACATACATACATACACAAACACACACACAAATATATATATATATATATATATATATATATATATATATATATGTGTGTGTGTATATATATATTTATATTCATATATATATGTGTATATACATACATACATACATACATGCATACTTGTATACATACATACATACACAAACACACACACAAATATATATATATATATATATTTATATTTGTATGAATTTATATGTACATATATATATATATATATATATATATATATATATATATATATATATACTTATACGCATGCATGAATATGCAAAAACGAACACACGTCTATGCTTATGATCCATTAATCATTAGCAGTTCCGCTCCCGATCCCTCGCACCTCCTCGCATTTTGCACGAAGAATATCTCAAAGCGGCGAAGCATTTTGGCGAGGCTTCAAAAGCCGACGAGGTACATATTTCAAACGGAATTCCGCAAATGGTGCCTAAGCCAAATGCTGGGCTGTGTTGATTGTGAAACATCATAGTTATGAATAATTTTCTTCAGTTATTCAGCTCGAGAGCTTTGAGTGAAGTCTCGGAGGAAAAATCAAGTAAATTGTAATGGTATTGTTGTTGACGGCTTCCAAGGCCGATGCAGAGCTGGTTCAGGATGAAACGTGTATTACAGTATCAAAGTTTTGATGTCCGGCTAAATGGATACATTGGGAATCCGGATAAGAGCAATGCCGTAATGTTTCCTTGTTTGTTTGTACTTCTGTCATCACTTGTAGCTGTTGTTTGTACTTTCCATACTGTCTATTTGAATCATTATTGGGTATCGTTTTATAATTCGTTTTCCTTACGTATCAAGACTGCTTTTAATAATTCCCTTTTACAACACTTCCGAGGTTAAAGACTTCTTATGGCCGGATGCCCTTCCTCCCGCCAGCATTTCCTTGAGCAGTAATTAAGCAACGGGAAGTCCTCAGCCCCCGTTCGGAAGGCTTAAAGGCGAAATGTCGTAAGTTCTAATCTGCACATGATTAGCCAGTAGGGAGAGATAGGAATTAGATTAATGGGGATCTAGATTTAATGCGTTGTCAATACGCAGAGTTAATGGAGTGGAAACTGCAGTTCCTTTTGTTAATGCATAAAATAGTGATATATTGATTGTATATGCTTAAAGTGGTGTGTGGAAGATAGAGGGACAGAGGGAGAAAGAAAAGTTAGATAGATAACGAGTGTGTGTGAACGCAAGAGAGAGAGATGGAGAGACAAAGTAACGAAATGAATAAACCAATGGCGTACCCCAAAAAGGTAAAGACGAAGAAAAACTGACAGATAGACAAAGAGGTAGATAGATAGATTGAGAGAGAGAGAGAGAGAGAGAGAGAGAGAGAGAGAGAGAGAGAGAGAGAGAGAGAGAGAGAGAG
>NC_061861.1:9175135-9177635 GCF_019202785.1 Penaeus chinensis | reverse complement strand
CGCGCCATGTAAATCCGCGACATCGGAATAAAAGAAAATTTATAGTAGTCAGATAGAGCAGTTCCATACACACAAATGTTGCCATAAATCGCACGCAGAAATTCATAGGCACAGTTACCAGCGCGGACCGACAGTCGTCATGTGTCGGCATGTTTACAGCCGAACTCTGCGCATTACAGCCACTGTAATGGCTGGGGCTCGTGCATCAGCCGGGGTGCGTGCGCGCGCGCGCGGGAGGGGGATGGATGGGCGGAGAGTGTGGATAGGTGAAGGACGGCTCGGACAGGTGTGTGCGAAGGTGTGGATAGAGTGGTTGAGGTGTACGAATAGAGAACGGTTTTAGTATTGATGGATGGTTGGTGAGTGTGGATAAGCTGAAGGGCGGGTTGGTTAGGTGGATGCAAAGGTGTGTGGATAGTGGTTGGCCTGTGGATAGAGAGTGAGAGCGCTAGAGGTAGGTAAGAAGAGGAGTCGACACCTAGATGTGAAAGAAAAGGTGTATTAGAGTGTGAGTGATGGTGGAAAAAATGATAATAATGATGTTGACAGTAATAACAATAATACAAAATGGACAAAAGAAACAACAACGATAGTCATAATGATAGTAAGCACAACTATGATTACGGTGATGTTGACTGATCAATCTTTACAACCCTTGTTCTTACGTCCACCTGGCTGTGCCCGCCTTGCCCGCCGTGTGTCCTTCTGAACGTCAGCCGTGGGCTGTGGTCCATGAGCGTTCAAGCCCCACACGCGGAAGGACCCACTGAACCACGGTGATTGATTCGATGATTAGAAAGCAGATTGAAATAATTATTATAACACTAATGACAACGATAATAACATAGCAAGAACGATGGTGATAATGGATCAAAATAGAATATCAAAAAGGCGTTGGTACTGATTATAGCTATCAATCGTTATTATCATCAGTATCATTAACAGTGTTGTTGTTATTATAATTTTTACTGTTGTTATTTTCCCCATCAACAATCGTTATCATTCGCTGACATATTAAGGGACTGACAAATGTTGATGAAAAAAAAACACGAATAATTAAAGTAGCAATAATATTTCAGGTCTTAATGCGTATCTCTATTCCTGTCTATCTGTCTGTCTATTTATATATCAACCCATCTCTGTTTGTCTGTTTGTTGATCTATATGTCTATCTACTAACAATATATTTATCTCTATCTATCTACCCCTCTATTTCTCTGCCTACCTAAGCAAACTGGATATTATAAAGCCTAGTTGAGCGAGTGATGTTCAAGGAGTTGAGATTAGGAAATATTTCTATTCAGTGTCCGTCACCATCACCACTATCTCACCGATTCCGCTGTCATCGCCGTTTTCCTCTCCCCTTTTACGCAGAGTTTGGAACAGGAGAGAGGAGAGAGCGAAGAGCAGGCGAAGGAGAAACAAAGGTTCGGTTGCAAGCAGCGCCGTGAGTCATCATCTACCAACAATCTGTGAGAGTGTTTCGTCAGGCTTTCAACTTTCGTCCAAAAGAAATATTCTAGTTTCCCTGAATTCATTATAACAAGATCTTTTACGGCGAAATATATTGGTTTTAATAATCAAGTTGAGGCTGGCCGCTGCGAGTTTTATACCCTCGTCAACGTGTAATTGGCCCGAGTTTTGCAATAATGAATCTGTGCGCCGTCAGCCGAGGGGGAAAATTGGCCAAACTTTTATTTTAGCGACTTACGTTTTTGCCATTTTGTTTCGTGAAAGGAAATGACCGGAAAAATCAGCTATGTCCGCGTCCATGCATTGCTCCTCTCGACTCTCGGCAAGATGTGCGACTGTCCGTTGCTTCCTTTCTTTGCAATGGACAAACTGGATAGGGTGGAGGGGAGGTGGGGGGGGGGGCGGGGGCGGTTTGCATTATCCAAATGGTAAGCAAGAAATGATGCAGAAATTTCCCCAAAATTTTGTTGTAAAGGAAAATGAGTTTTTTTTTTTTTATTTTTTTTTATTGACGCGTCTTTATTCCGTGTTATTGTTGTTGCTTTTATGATCAAGGTTTTATTACGTTATTGTCTGCATAATGAATAATAATGATATTGATTATCAGGATGATTTAAAGTTAATGATAATGATAGTGATAATGATGATATTAAAGATGATGACGGCAATATTAACAATGATGATAATAATAGTAATTATAGTAATAATAGTAATAAGAAGAATAATGGTGATATTAATAATAACGGCGAGGAAAACGCTGATTATAATAATAATACAGATGGTAAAAAATACAAATATTAAGATGATAAACTAATGATGATAATGTTAATGATACTACTACTACTACTACTAATGATAAGGATAATAATGATACTGATAATGATAATTTTAATAATAATTATAATAATGATAATAATAATAATATTAATAATGATATAATAATAACAACAATAACAATAGCAGTGATAATAAAGGTGATAATGATAATAATAATAATAATAAGATCAATAATGGTAATCCAAAAAATA
>NC_061861.1:9170135-9172635 GCF_019202785.1 Penaeus chinensis | reverse complement strand
ATAGATATAGAATTAGAGGATATTCAAGATATAGAAGATTTAGATCTATATATACAAAGGATAGTTATGTGCCTCAAATCAAGTTACTAGAGCGACTTCGAATGAAATTTATGTGAAGGATAATCTACTAAAGGGCAACAGAGTAAATGGAAATACTAAAACTCCATTCCGAGAAGTTAGGGAAGACAAATATATGGAAAAAGGATCAGCACTGAACAACTGAAAAAAACAAAAAAAACATTTAGTGAGAGGATTAAACAGTAGTCACAAAATACGGGGAATTGATACTAATGTGGGAAACAATAAAGTGAATCGTTATTGATGGCAGTACAAATGCCACAAGGCAGATTATGAAAAAAATAATTTTGTGGGGATAGGAGGCTGTGTGGGCAGAGGGATTGGAGGATTGACTGCTTCAATAGAGCTTAAATAATAAAGAGGATATACCGTGAAGGAGCAGGAATGTGTAAATACGTGACAAAAAACTGTAGATAGCTAAACAGTTACTGTCAGAGGAAGACACACTATCAGCACAACCGATTTTTCCGTAATAATGTAGATAATAGTTTTCTCTGACATATGGAGTCTCCCTGTCTGTCACAACAAAGATGCAGAATGGCTCACAGGCAAATATCTGTTAACGATATTCATTTTCATTCAAACCTTTTCAGAACTCCAAAAGCATGCATAATAAACTTGAGAAATCCGCCGTGACGAAGCACTATTGTTGATATCCAAAGAAAGGACTTAAATGCAAAACATAAAGACGGGGACGCAATGTGAGCAATAAGGAACTCAATTATTTGCCCTCAGTCTGGATGCTGCTGAGATCTGGAAGGCGATACCTCAGTCTTTCTTGGCCGGAAACTCTGCAGTTAAGAGAATGCAGGATCATTTCAGGGGGAACAGGGGTAGTATGCCATTACGAGCGATGAACGGAAAAAAAATAAACAAAATAAAATAAGTATAAGAGAAAATTATAATAAAAAAGAGACTGAAGGGTGAATCGATTATAAAAAACGTATGCGATATATAGTCCCTTAATCGTGTAATGGAATTCTTAGAAAATCTTTGTAACAAATAGAAGTGTAAAGCGATTCATAAGCAAATTAACATTCGGAGAAAATTATGTCAAATGGGGGAAAAAAAACTTTGTTTTAGTAAAATCCAAAGGTGGAGATCAATCAAATATCGTTTATGGAAAGATATATATATATATATATATATATATATGTATATGTATATATATATATATATATGTATATATATATATATATATATATATATATATATATATATATATAGAGAGAGAGAGAGAGAGAGAGAGAGAGAGAGAGAGAGAATGAGAGAGAGAGAGAGAGAGAGAGAGAGAGAGAGAGAGAGAGAGAGAGAGAGAGAGAGAGAGAGAGAGAGAGAGAGAGAGATTGAGATATTTTATAAAATTCTTAACTTTAAGGAAACTTTTGGAGATCAAGGATAAAAATCACTGATAGTAATAACAATAAAAGCTAGGATAACACTAATGATAACGATAAATGAAACACCTACAGTATTAAGAAATATAGCAATATTCATAAGAAAATAAGCAAAGATAATAATAATAATAATAATTATAATAATGATAATAATAATGATAATAATGATAATAGTGATAATAACATTATTAATAATAATTATCATAATGATAATGATGATGTATATGTAATGATAATAATGATAAAAGGTAATAAAATAAAATAATTTGATTGTGGTAATAACAACAATAATAAAAATAACAATGATAATGATGAAGCTAATGCTAATGATAATAACAATTGTAGTAATATTCATAATAATATTAGCAACGATAATAATAACAACAATAATGATGATGATGATGATGATGATGATGATGATGATGATGATGATGATGATGATGATGATGATGATGATGATGATGATGATGATGATGACGATGATGATGATGATGAGAATAATAATGATAGCGGTAACAATAATGATAAGTAGAAAATAATATAAAAATGATATTTATGATGATGATGAAGGGCAATAAAACAAACTAATTTGGTTATACTAATAGCTAAAGCAACAACAATAAAAATAACAATAATACTAATAATGATGATGATAATAATGATGATAATAACAATGATAATAATAATAATAATAATAATAGTAATAGTAAAAATATTCATAATAACAATTATAGTAATGCAAATAATGACAACAATGGTAACAACAACAATAATAGTAATAGTAATAATAATTATAATAATTATAATAAAAATAATAATAACAATAATAAAATTATGATAATACTACTAATAATAATGATACTACTACTACTACTACTACTACTACTACTACTACTACTAATAATAATAATAATAATAATAATAAGGATAAGGATAGAAACAAAAATAATGATAGTGATAATAACAATGGTAGTGATAATGATAATGATAATAATAATAGTAACACTATTGATTATGCTGCTGCT
>NC_061861.1:9150135-9152635 GCF_019202785.1 Penaeus chinensis | reverse complement strand
TGAGAGGAATGGTTCAATTCTAGCTCTTAGTCTGTTAAGAATTATCATGAGGAGAATTTTGCACATGTGATTTATTAGAGATAGAGTTCGATAGTTGCTACATAGTGTTAGGTCGCCTTTCTTCGGAATGGTAACTACTAATGCTTATGGAAGATGGAATAATGCAATACCGCATTGATATATGCTTATGTCCATTCTTCTGGAATTTGTTCTTTCTTCCAGGCTTCATTGCATAGTCTATGTATATGAGTTACAAGCGCTCCTCCGCCAGCCTGTAGAATTTCGCCGACAATACCATCTGTTCCTGGGCTTTTGTGATGTTTAAGTTGTTTGATGGCTTTCCGGACTTCATCAATGAGTATGAGGTCTTCTGTGTCGTCGAGGGGAGGGGAGATTTCATCTAGCTCTTGTATCCTGGATCGATCATCTAGATTTGATTTGTAGAGTGTCTCACAGTAAGAGGTCCAGCGGCTGAGGACTTCTTCTTTGGTTTGAAGGATGGTACCATTAGAATCTTTGATCGTAAGTTGTCTTGGTTGGTGTTTGCAGTTAGGGTCTTTTATGAGTTGGTAGGTAGCCCTACTTTTCTTCTCTTGTGCACTTTGCTCGATCTGCTTGCATTGGTGTTCTAACCATTTTTCTTTGTCTTGTCTAGCTGCCTTTCTAACTTCATTGCATATTTTCCTGTATTCATCACGGTTGTTATTTGATGTTGTTATGGTGTTCTTGATCTTGCGTTTCTTATCAGCTAGTATAAGTGTCTCCTCCGAAATCCAAGCTTTGCGAGGTTTGCGTGCTGTCGGTATTGTTTCTTCGATTGTTGTGTTCAGAGCGGAATAAATGTCAGATGCATACTTGTTGATGTCTTCAGTATTGGTGTTAAGTTGGCTGAGTTTGTCTTCAAGGGCAGTTTGGAAAGAGTGTTGGATGGTGTTATTCTTGAGCGACTCTGTCTCTTTTTGGTTTGATCTTGTGTGTAGTGTTGGTCTTAAACTTGATGCAGACTTTGCATATTACCAAGCTATGATCTGATGAGATGTCTGCTCCTTGGTATGTTCTGCAGTTCCTGCTGGCTGTTTTCCATCTCTTGTCGATTAGCACCATGTTAATCATATTGTGGTACAAGCCAAAGGGTGATGTCCATGTCCACTTTCTGCAGTCTTTCTGTTGGAATCGAGAATTGCAAATGTATAGGTTGTACTTGATTGCAAATTCAAGTAGCATAAGGCCACGTTCGTTCTGACTGCCAAACCCATGGTTTCCCATTGCTTGTTCGAAACCGGTGTTGTCATTTCCAATCTTTGCATTCCAATCACCCATGACGATGTGCGTGTCTTTCTTCGGTGAGGAACGTAGTGTGTCTTCAAGCTGTTGGTAGAATTGGTTGATTTCGGTGTCAGGACAGTCTGCTGTTGGTACATAGACTTGGATCACGGTGATGTTGATTGGCTGTCCTTATATATATACACATATATAATATATAGTTATTTACTTATTTATATATGTATATATATATGTGTGTGTGCGTGTGTGTGTGTGTGTGTGTGTGTGTGTGTGTGTGTGTGTGTGTGTGTGTGTATGTGTATGTGTGTGTGTGTGTGTGTGTGTGTGTGTGTGTGTGTGTACATATATGCACACACACACACACACACACACACACACAGACACACACACACACATACACAGACACACACACACACACACAAACACACACACGCATATATATATATATATATATATATATATATATATATATATATATATATACATATATGTGTGTGTGTGTATTTATAATAATGTCTATATATGTGGTATCGCTACTAACGGCTTAGGGGGCCTATTGAGTCGGCTTTGCATTCTGTTCTTGCTGACATCTGACGGTCTATACTATTTCCCCTGACCTGTTGAGGGGTGTGGTCATCCCTCTCTGGAAGGGGAAAGGGGATCAATGGGACTGCAACAATCACCCATTCCTCTCCAGGCAAAGTTTGGGCTCACTTCCTTCAAAGGTCACTTGCTGAGGCACAAGAGGCCAGAGCAATCTGGATTCGTCCAGTTAAGTCCACAATAGACCGTATCCTGGCGCTCGAGTCATTGTAGGAAGCCATCGTAAATCACTCTTGGAGATCCTAAAGCTAACCGGAATTCCAACAATGATTATTGAATTAATAGCAAACCTATGTACTTGCCAGTACATAGGCTGTGTTCTCGCACCAACACTTCAATGCATAGACTGGATACTGGGAGACCTACTACCAAAAGTCATTGTGGAGCAACGCTGGGCAATATTAAAGTACAGGGCTTGACTTTGCTGACGATGTTGGTATTCTAGGTCTATGAAAACCCTAGTGGCGGCTTTAGATACATTTAACAATGAAGCAAAGCCCTTGGATCTACAGCCTTCTGGACCAAGTCCAAGATCCAGGGTTTTGGAGGTCTGCTAGAAGAACCTTTTTAGTTGTTACATGCTTGTGGCGAGGTTATTGAATCACAGGAGTTT
>NC_061861.1:9147989-9150035 GCF_019202785.1 Penaeus chinensis | reverse complement strand
GAAGAGAAAAAGGGAAAAAGGAGGAGAAAAGAGATGTTGAGAGAGAGAGACAAATAAAGAGAGAGAGAGAGAGTGAGAAAGAGGTGTGTGTGTGTGTGTGTGTGTTTTGTGATGTGTGTGTGTGTGTGTGTGTGTGTGTGTGTGGTGTATTGTGTGTGTTTGTGTGTGTGTGTTTTGTGTGTGTGTTGGTGTGTGTGTGTTGTGTGTATGTGTGTTTTGTGGTGTGTGTTTGGTGGTGTGTGTGTGTTGTGTGTTGTTGTGTGGTTTTTGTTCGTGTTGTTGCGAGAGAGAGAGAGGGGGAAAGATTGAATTAGATATAGATACATAATGAGGGACAAAAAATAAAGAAGAAAAGGGCAGGAGGAGAAGACAGAGGGATAGGAAGAACAGTTAAAGGAAACAAACGAAAGGCCAGAGAGAGAGAGAGAGAGAAAGAGAGAGAGAGGATGAGAGAGAGGAGAGAGAGGAGAGAAGAGAAAAAGGGAGAAGGGAGAAGAGAGAGGGGGTGGAGAGGAGAGAGAGAGAGAGAGGGGAGAGGGGGAAAGAGGAGAGAGAGAGAGAGAATATGAGAGGAAAAAGGAAAAGAGGAGAGAGGAGAGAGGAGGGGAGGAAGATAGGAGAGAGAGAGGAGAGAGAGAAGATAGATAGAAGAGAGAGGAGAGAAGAGAAGAGAGAGAGGAGAGAGAAGAAAAATGAGAGAAATTGGGAGAGAGAGAGAGAGTTGAGAAGGGGAGAAAAAGAAGGATAGATAGAGATGATAGAAGAGAGAGAGAGAGAGAGAGAGAGAGGAAAAAGAGAAAAGACGGGGGAGAAGGGAGAGGAAGGAGGAGAGAGAGGGAGGGAGAGTGAAAAGGAGAAAAAGGAGGAGAGAGAGGAGAATCGAGAGAAAAAACAGTCAGAGAAGGGGGGAAAAAAGTGGGACAGAGAAAAAAACTAAAAAGGGGGAAAAGAGTTTGGAGATTTGGGGAAAAAAAGAGAATGTGCCAAATTTTTCACCCCCTTTTTAAAATCAAGGGGTATTATTATATAGCTGATTAAATAGGGGAAAATACGTTTTATATGTACACGCGGTAGGTCGCCCATCATTTAACACATCGTACCGTAGAGGGGGCGCAATGAGTAGCTTTTAATGTTATTAACAAACCGAAAAGGAATGCAGTATTGCGCTTTCAATTAATGCAAGGAGGGTGAAAGAGTGAGAGGAAAAGGCAAGTAGAGAAATGGAAATGAACGAAAACAAATTATGAAATTGGAAAAAGTTGGTCTGCGTGACATGATGAAATACTCACTCATGCTGACTTATGGTCGTAACACAGGTCCTGGTACAAGTGAGTGATTATGAGGTGCAAAGAGAGAACAGGAGGAGAAGCGAGAAGAAAATGCAGAAAAAATGAGATCGTGGGAATAATTATAATAAAAACGAAATAAAAAAAAAGTTTTGCTATGGTTGCACCCTTGGTAAACACACAGCGAGAACATACGCACACAAGTTAGAGAAAAAAAAAAAGTTATTAAAAAGTGAAAATTTAATTACGTATCTAGAGCAAGCATATTATACATTTTTGTATATATAAAGCAAAGTATTTTTAGGGGGGAAAATTTTGTTTGCAAAAATTTTTGGAACCCTAAGATTTTTGAAAAAATCAAGTAAAAAACCACGAAATCCCCCCTCTTTAAAAACTATCATTGATATTTATTGCTTATTATCTATCTTCACTTCTTTATCTGCCCACTTCTCTTTTATCTGTTATATTATGTTGTATATAGAAACCCCCACCAACAAAACAACGACAACACAACCAAACAACACACAAAAAAACACCCACAAACCCCTTATATATTATTATAATATTATATATTTATATAAATACACAATTACACCAACCCCACACACACACCCCCACACCACACACACCACAAACACACACACACAACACATATAAAATATTATATATATATTATTTTTAAAATATAAATATTTACACCCACACACCATATATTATATTTATAATATATATAATATTATATTAACACATAATCAACTTC
>NC_061861.1:9085516-9098016 GCF_019202785.1 Penaeus chinensis | reverse complement strand
GTGTGTGTGGGGGGGGGGGGGGGGCACAAATGCATGCGCATAAACACACACACACACACACACACACGCCTATATATATATATATATATATATATATATATATATATATATATATATATTTATATATATACATATACATATACATATATATACATGTATATATACATATATATATATAAATAAATCATATATATATATATATATATATGTATTTACACAAAGAGAGATGAAAATAAACATGAGTCGCATAGAACTTCAATGGTTTTCTTTTTACTTCGTATGTGAAATAAAGAAATATGACTTCATTCGCACAAATGCATGCGCATAAACACACACACACACACATACACACTAACACACACACCTATATATATATATATATATATATATATATATATATATATATATATGTAGCAGAGAGCCAAGGACGGGTGGGTTTCACTGGAAACGCTTGGGTGATTTTTATGGCACTTTATTGCATCTTGGATACATCTTGATTTCTTCTCTTTACATGCAATTCATTACCATCCATTTTATCCCAATTACTTCCCAATTGTTTCCGTTAAACTGAAATTAACAAATCTCTAACTAATACATGCTTTACATATAACTCTTATTTCACACAATATATATCAATAATCATATTACAATCTCATTCAAATACGTCTTTATATCACAATATATCATTTGCTTATACTAATATAAAATATATTGTCAGATTACATATATATATACAGATATATTACCTCAGACACCTCACTTGGGTTCTCTGAGTAACAAAATGGCTTCCAATGATTTCCCAGATTAGTTATGCAAATTCCCTATAGATGTCGTACACTTTAGAAAACGATATGAGGGTATACTTATCTATTTCATACTTATCTTATGTTAGTAATATCACAAAGCATAGGAACTGATTGTTTTAACTAAGTACACATTCTGTCCCTGCAGTAACATGGCTCCCCTAAATTGTATAAACAATATACCTTAAACTCTAGTTACATTGTACTTAAATGAGCAAAATGTGGAATTAATATCTATACTACTGAGGAACTATAAATTGTTGGCACAATTTTGATATTTAAATAGGCTCTTTGGCGGGGACACCCCACTTCCACTATGATTCAACTAACAATATGAGTTTGTGGATTGGTCTTTCAAGGTTAACGACTGCTTTCGTTCGTCTTCCAAATGCGTCAAGCGAGGAATCAGCCTTTCTTACAAGACCATCTTTGCTTGGCATAACCTCAGATACACAACAAAGTTTCCAAGAATTCCTTGGGAAATTTTGTTCCTTTACAATGACAATATCATTTACCTTAACATTTTTAATAACTGAAGGCCACTTGTTCCTGCACTGAAGCGATTGAGCATATTCTTTTCTCCACCTATTCCAAAATTCATTAGCAAGATATTGAACTCTTCGCCATCTCTTTGGTCGTTGTTTGCACATTGTAAATCTTGTTTCACCTTTTAGAAAGCTTCATTTTGGACTTGCCTTATGATTTCATTTTCAGCTTCCACAAGTTCTGTTCACTAGGTGACGTGTATTGGGATTCTTTGTTTTCAGTCAGTTCTTTGTTGACTGTTGCTCTCCCAGGGTTCTTGAATCTACATTGAAGGCGTAAACATAATGCAACAGCCTTCTTTGCCCTGTGCCAATCAGAAAAATATGCAAGTCTTGGAAGAATTGAAGTGCTCTCTTTGGTTTGGGTCTTATATGACGAAATTTTCTTGACCTCTGGATCATTCTCTTGTACATTTACATTTACAAATGCTGGATTAGCATTATAGTCAGGTTCCCAGAGGAAGTTTGGTCCATTTCACCATAGAGAATGTTCAATCAGTTGCTTTACATACAATCCACGTGAAGCAGCGTCAGCAGGATTTTGAGCTGACTCAATAAATTTCCATTGTTCCATAGAGGAGTGGTCTTTAATATGCTGCACTCGGTTAGCAACAAACACATGGAATCTCTTTGCTTCGTTTGAAATGTAGCCAAGTACGACTTTGCTATCAGTCCAAAAGAATTCCTTTAGTTCCTGGTAACCTAACTCTCTCTTTAACATAGAACTAATTCGAACGGCTACAACTGCAGCTGTTAGTTCTAACGTAGGAACAGTTATAGGCTTCAATGGTGTACTCTAGACTTTGCCATGACAAGGGCACAATGAACTTGTCCCTGCTCACTTACTTGCCTTAAATAAGAGCACTGTCCATAACCATTCTGGCTAGCATCAGAGAAATGATGCAGTTCAATTGATTTGACCTTTCTAAATTCGTCAGGCTTGTAGCATCTAGGAATCTTTAACTCTTTCAACTGAATCAAATCATCTCTCCATCTTCTCCATTGTTGTTTCAAGTCATCTGATATGTCATTATCCCAGTCTACTCCATCTTGACACAAAGTTTGAAGTATTCTTTTACCAATCAATATAAAGGGTGAGACCATACCCATAGGATCAAAAACAGAACTCACTGTTGACAATATACCTCTTCTAGTTATTGGTTTGTCATTAATACTAATTCTGACCTGATTCAATGCACCATTCTACTCCTAAAGTTCTCTCTATTGGTAAGGCTTCACTAGAGAGGTCTAAATTCTTTAAACTTTTAACCTTTTCCTCTAAGCTTATTGCTTCTAGAACTTCTTTCTTATATGACAAGAACTTGTGTAATTTAAAGCCACCCTTCGAGCATAATGCTTTACTATTCCTGATTAAAGATATGACTTCTACGGTTGTAGGTAAAGATGTTAAACCATCATCTACATAAATTCCACATTGCCCTGCATAATCATCAGCAGCAGCTTTCAGTGCAAAACTTGCTACACTTGGAGAAGATGTAGCCCCAAATAAATGCACTGTCATTCTATATTCTTTGATTGTTGAATCAGGATCTCCATTTTCCCACCACAGAAAGCGGAGTAGGTCTCTGTGATCAGGCTTTACCTTTACTTGGTGGAACATTGCTTCTATATCACATGCAATTGCTACATGTTCCTTTCTAAATCTGCACAATACCCCAATTAAGTTATTTGTCAGATCCGGACCTTGTAAGAGATTCTTATTAAGTGATTCACTCTTATACACAGCACTGCAATCGAAAACTACTCTAATTTTGTCAGGTTTCTTTGGATGATACACACCATGATGTGGTATATACCATACTCTTCCATCATTGAAGTTTAGACCCTGGCATGGTGCCTCTTCTGCATAGCCTTTGTTTATGAGATCTTTCATAAATGCAACATAGTCTTGTAGAAAATCATTATTTTGCTTTAGCTTCCTCTTTAGACTCCTCAACCTACACAATGCTATTTCTTTACTATTAGGAAGCTTGACTTTATCATCTTTAAGAGGGAGGGGTAACTCATAATGCCCATCTTTTAGTTGATGAATTCCATCTTTCATTTTTCTCAAGAAAATCTTGTCTTGATACGAAAAAGGAACATTTCCTGTCTCCCTTTTACTGAAATCAAGCTCAAATAACTTTCTAAGTTGTGCAAAATCAATTATTTCTTTTACTTTAGTTGGTGAGTAAAGAAAGCTACATTTTGTATCACCATTAATGATAACCTTATTGACTATTACTTTGCTAGTTAGGACTTAATCTGAGTCACTTGTATCTTGACAATCACCATTGACTCTCCCTATTATACTCCAACCAAGCAAAGTTCTCTTTGCATAAGGCTCGTCATCTTTCCCAGGAATTAACTCCCTCGGTTTGATGGCACGAATAAAATTTAAACCTGTCAAGAGCCCAACTTCAACACTTTTATCATATGGCATTAATTCGTATGCTATTCTCTGTAAATGAGGCCATCCTTCTACACTTTCTGGCCTCGGAATTTGATCATGTCTGGCTGGTATATTCTTCCGTGAATAAGTGACCTCTATCTTTTCATCTTTACCACATACAATTAGGCCTTTAGTCTTTGTACTTTCAATTGTTTCTTCACCTGTCACTGTTGTTAACTTCAGGTGTACCTTGGAGCCTAGAATGTTCAGCCCATTCATGGTGGATTCTTTATTAAACATGCATCTGATTGTTCATCTAATAATGCATAAACCAACACCTTTTTACTTATGTTACTTTCATGGTGTATCCATACTGGTACTATCATGAAATGCATCATATCCTCTGACTTTCTCAATATCTTTATTTTATTGGAAACTGCACTAACTTTGAGTTCCTCATCAACTTTGCTGGAGTTTACCTTGTCTTCAATTATATTAATTTAATTTGACAATGTTACTGTTTTTCCAGCTTCTTGTTCCTTATACCTTTTGAGTAAGGCTTTCCTTTCTTTTATTCTTTCGAGTATAGCCTTATGAAGAGATGTTGGATGACGTCTCTTACATACTGTGCACATATTCTTACTTTTGCAGTTTTTGATAATATGGCCATGTTTTAAACAACCCCTACAAAAAAATGATTTTTGGACATATTCAAATTTTGCCTTATTATCAAGTCCATTAAACCCTTTACGTTTATCAAGATCATGATCAGCCTTGCAAAAGTTACAATATGGTTTCTCTGGACTCTGTCCCTTGTCATCTCTATGTACCTCTGTTTCTTTTACACCTGTTGAGTTAGTCACAAACCTTTTTGTCCCAAACTTGTTTATTTCTGGTTTACCCTTCTTACTACTTATTGAAACATTGATATTATGACTCTGATTCATTGAAATTACTGCACTATATGATAAAATTGGATGGCAAGCTTTCTTTGCCTCCACTTCTATAAATTCACAAAAAACTGAAAATGGAGGGTAACCTGTATCACTTGCAAACCATCTGTAAACTATAGAATTCCATCTTTCTATAAGAGCTGGGGATAACTTCTGTAACATTTTGCTATTTTCTTGAGGATCATTTAAAATATTAAGGTAGTCTGTCGTTTCCATTACTGTTAAGCAATTCTTTAAGAAGTCTGACAATTTATGTAGTGCATGACCATCCTTATTTGAAATCTTTGGCCATTCACTCAATTTCCTTCTAAAAGCATTTGCCACAATAAACTAATTACCAAACCTATCCATTAATATACTTTTAGCCTCAAAATAAGCTTCTTCTTTGGGAACACGTAGAAGTCCTCTAATAGCATCCTTAGCTTCCCCGCTAGTATAGTGACCTAAATAGAAAAGTTTCTCTGCAGGTTCTGTAACTCTTGACTCTATAATAATATCAAAGGTTTGAAGCCAGGTTGGAAACTCCAATAAATCTCCACTGAAAATTTCTGGTTCTGGCTTAGGCAATTCACTTTTACTTTTAGAGGATAAAATATTTACCACATCTTTAAATACATTAATGTCTATAACTTGACTTGATCTATCTTGCCCAAATTATGCATTAAAATCTTTAAACTCTCTTTTTGGCTCAAAACTCTTAGCTTGTGGCTTAAGCTCTGGGCTTGCTTTTAAGAAAGTATTCTCTAATTTGGACCTCTCTCTATCTCTAATTCACCCATACCTGATACATCCTTAGCAGCCATTTCTTGTTTTGGTAAATTAGGATTTACTTTCTCAATCTCTGTAAATTTATCAATAGATTCAAAATATTTTTGAAGATAAAGTTCTTTACTATCATCTAAATCTTTACTTTTAGACAATTCTAACTGGATGTCTTCTAGACTGGCTTTCTTTATTTCTTCTTGAGATGCAAGCCTATTTCTCATAGCAAGAAATCTTTTGTACTCATATTATTTTTCTTTCATGATCCTCTTACTTTTTCTTAGATCATTTGATACTCTGTTTCCCTTTCATTAAGCTTTAGCTCAATTTGTAGCTTAGCTAATTCTGCCTGTAACCTTTTATTCTGTGTAACATTAAGCATAGATCTCTTTGTAGAATGGGAATGCTTTGATGATCTACTCTTTTGTGAATTTACTGAATTTGTTTCTTGTTTTAACTCATGCATTTTACTCTCAATGTTATGCATACAGTTATTGTGCTCCTCAGTCTCAATTTTTAACTCCTGTAACAATTCATCCTGAGAACTTGGATCTACTTCCATTAATAAGTTAAAGGCATTTATATTCTCACGAACATTCACACCGTTCTTCTATCCTTCTTGACCTTGAACTATTTTGCAAGATGGGTTGATAGATGTGAATCCAATTCTCATGAGCATCCTCACTAACTTGTATAACTGCTGCATACAGGAGGTCTTGAGTCTAGTAGATGCAGAAAATCTTGAGACTGTTATTCTGCATACATATCTTGAATTTTTAACTGCTGTTCTGAGGAGGCTTTGAGTTTAACTGTCGCAGAGAGCCAAGGACCGGTGGGTTTCACTGGAAACGCTTGGGTGATTTTTATGGCACTTTATTGCATCTTGGATACATCTTGATTTCTTCTCTTTACATGCAATTCATTACCATCCATTTTATCCCAATTACTTCCCAATTGTTTACGTTAAACTGAAATTAACAAATCTCTAACTAATACATGCTTTACATATAACCCTTATTTCACACAATATATATCAATAATCACATTACAATCTCATTCAAATACGTCTTTATATCACAATATATCATTTGCTTATACTAATATAAAATATATCATCAGATTACATATATATACAGATATATTACCTCAGACACCTCACTTGGCTTCTCTGAGTAACAAAATGGCTCCCAATGATTTCCCATATTAGTTATGCAAATTCCCTATAGATGTCGTACACTTTAGAACCGATATGAGGGTATACTTATCTATTTCATACTTATCTTATGTTAGTAATATCACAAAGCATAGGAACTGATTGTTTTAACTAAGTACACATTTTGTCCCTGCAGTAACATGGCTCCCCTAAATTGTATAAACAATTTACCTTAAACTCTAGTTACATTGTACTTAAATGAGCAAAATGTGGAATTAATATCTATACTACTGAGGAACTATAAATTGTTGGCACAATTTTGATATTTAAATAGGCTCTTTGGCGGGGACACCCCACTTCCACTATGATTCAACTAACAATATGAGTTTGTGGATTGGTCTTTCAAGGTTAACGACTGCTTTCGTTCGTCTTCCAAATGCGTCAAGCGAGGAATCAGCCTTTCTTACAAGACCATCTTTGCTTGGCATAACCTCAGATACACAACAAAGTTTCCAAGAATTCCTTGGTAAATTTTGTTCCTTTACAATGACAATATCATTTACCTTAACATTTTTAATAACTGAAGGCCACTTGTTCCTGCACTGAAGCGATTGAGCATATTCTTTTCTCCACCTATTCCAAAATTCATTAGCAAGATATTGAACTCTTCGCCATCTCTTTGGTCGTTGTTTGCACATTGTAAATCTTGTTTCACCTTTTAGAAAGCTTCATTTTGGACTTGCCTTATGATTTCATTTTCAGCTTCCACAAGTTCTGTTCACTAGGTGACGTGTATTGGGATTCTTTGTTTTCAGTCAGTTCTTTGTTGACTGTTGCTCTCCCAGGGTTCTTGAATCTACATTGAAGGCGTAAACATAATGCAACAGCCTTCTTTGCCCTGTGCCAATCAGAAAAATATGCTAGTCTTGGAAGAATTGAAGTGCTCTCTTTGGTTTGGGTCTTATATGACGAAATTTTCTTGACCTCTGGATCATTCTCTTGTACATTTACATTTACAAATGCTGGATTAGCATTATAGTCAGGTTCCCAGAGGAAGTTTGGTCCATTCCACCATAGAGAATGTTCAATCAGTTGCTTTACATAAAATCCAAGTGAAGTAGCGTCAGCAGGATTTTGAGCTGACTCAATAAATTTCCATTGTTCCATAGAGGAGTGGTCTTTAATATGCTGCACTCGGTTAGCAACAAACACATGGAATCTCTTTGCTTCGTTTGAAATGTAGCCAAGTACGACTTTGCTATCAGTCCAAAAGAATTCCTTTAGTTCCTGGTAACCTAACTCTCTCTTTAACATAGAACTAATTCGAACGGCTACAACTGCAGCTGTTAGTTCTAACGTAGGAACAGTTATAGGCTTCAATGGTGTCACTCTAGACTTTGACATGACAAGGGCACAATGAACTTGTCCCTGCTCACTTACTTGCCTTAAATAAGAGCACTGTCCATAACCATTCTGGCTAGCATCAGAGAAATGATGCAGTTCAATTGATTTGACCTTTCTAAATTCGTCAGGCTTGTAGCATCTAGGAATCTTTAACTCTTTCAACTGAATCAAATCATCTCTCCATCTTCTCCATTGTTGTTTCAAGTCATCTGATATGTCATCATCCCAGTCTACTCCATCTTGACACAAGGTTTGAAGTATTCTTTTACCAATCAATATAAAGGGTGAGACCATACCCATAGGATCAAAAACAGAACTCACTGTTGACAATATACCTCTTCTAGTTATTGGTTTGTCATTAATACTAATTCTGACCTGGAAAGTGTCTGATTCAATGCACCATTCTACTCCTAAAGTTCTCTCTATTGGTAAGGCTTCACTAGAGAGGTCTAAATTCTTTAAACTTTTAACCTTTTCCTCTAAGCTTATTGCTTCTAGAACTTCTTTCTTATTTGACAAGAACTTGTGTAATTTAAAGCCACCCTTCGAGCATAATGCTTTACTATTCCTGATTAAAGATAGGACTTCTACGGTTGTAGGTAAAGATGTTAAACCATCATCTACATAAATTCCACATTGCCCTGCATAATCATCAGCAGCAGCTTTCAGTGCAAAACTTGCTACACTTGGAGAAGATGTAGCCCCAAATAAATGCACTGTCATTCTATATTCTTTGATTGTTGAATCAGGATCTCCATTTTCCCACCACAGAAAGCGGAGTAGGTCTCTGTGATCAGGCTTTACCTTTACTTGGTGGAACATTGCTTCTATATCACATGCAATTGCTACATGTTCCTTTCTAAATCTGCACAATACCCCAATTAAGTTATTTGTCAGATCCGGACCTTGTAAGAGATTCTTATTAAGTGATTCACTCTTATACACAGCACTGCAATCGAAAACTACTCTAATTTTGTCAGGTTTCTTTGGATGATACACACCATGATGTGGTATATACCATACTCTTCCATCATTGAAGTTTAGACCCTGGCATGGTGCCTCTTCTGCATAGCCTTTGTTTATGAGATCTTTCATAAATGCAACATAGTCTTGTAGAAAATCATTATTTTGCTTTAGCTTCCTCTTTAGACTCCTCAACCTACACAATGCTATTTCTTTACTATTAGGAAGCTTGACTTTATCATCTTTAAGAGGGAGGGGTAACTCATAATGCCCATCTTTTAGTTGATGAATTCCATCTTTCATTTTTCTCAAGAAAATCTTGTCTTGATACGAAAAAGGAACATTTCCTGTCTCCCTTTTACTGAAATCAAGCTCAAATAACTTTCTAAGTTGTGCAAAATCAATTATTTCTTTTACTTTAGTTGGTGAGTAAAGAAAGCTACATTTTGTATCACCATTAATGATAACCTTATTGACTATTACTTTGCTAGTTAGGACTTAATCTGAGTCACTTTTATCTTGACAATCACCATTGACTCTCCCTATTATACTCCAACCAAGCAAAGTTCTCTTTGCATAAGGCTCGTCATCTTTCCCAGGAATTAACTCCCTCGGTTTGATGGCACGAATACAATTTAAACCTATCAGGAGCCAAACTTCAACACTTTTATCATATGACATTAATTCGTTTGCTATTCTCTGTATTGAGGCCATCCTTCTACACTTTCTGGCCTCGGAATTTGATCATGTCTGGCTGGTATATTCTTCCGTGAATAAGTGACTGGAAGTGCAACCTCTATCTTTTCATCTTTACCACATACTATTAGCCCTTTAGTCTTTGTACTTTCAATTGTTTCTTCACCTGTCACTGTTGTTAACTTCAGGTGTACCTTGGAGCCTAGAATGTTCAGCCCATTCATGGTGGATTCTTTAATAAAACATGCATCTGATTGTTCATCTAATAATGCATAAACCAACACCTTTTTACTTATGTTACTTTCATGGTGTATCCATACTGGTACTATCATGAAATGCATCATATCCTCTGACTTTCTCAATATCTTTATTTTATTGGAAACTGCACTAACTTTGAGTTCCTCATCAACTTTGCTGGAGTTTACCTTGTCTTCAATTATATTAATTTCATTTGACAATGTTACTGTTTTTCCAGCTTCTTGTTCCTTATACCTTTTGAGTAAGGCTTTCCTTTCTTTTATTCTTTCGAGTATAGCCTTATGAAGAGATGTTGGATGACGTCTCTTACATACTGTGCACATATTCTTACTTTTGCAGTTTTTGATAATAAGGCCTTGTTTTAAACAACCCCTATAAAAAATGATTTTTGGACATATTCAATTTTTGCCTTATTATCAAGTCCATTAAACCCTTTACGTTTATCAAGATCATGATCAGCCTTGCAAAAGTTACAATATGGTTTCTCTGGACTCTGTCCCTTGTCATCTCTATGTACCTCTGTTTCTTTTACACCTGTTGAGTTAGTCACAAACCTTTTTGTCCCAAACTTGTTTATTTCTGGTTTACCCTTCTTACTACTTATTGAAACATTGATATTATGACTCTGATTCATTGCAATTACTGCACTATATGATGAAATTGGATTGCAAGCTTTCTTTGCCTCCACTTCTATAAATTCACAAAAAACAGAAAATGGAGGGTAACCTGTATCACTTGCAAACCATCTGTAAACTATAGAATTCCATCTTCTATAAGAGCTGGGGATAACTTCTGTAACATTTTGCTATTTTCTTGAGGATCATTTAAAATATTAAGGTAGTCTGTCGTTTCCATTACTGTTAAGCAATTCTTTAAGAAGTCTGACAATTTATGTAGTGCATGACCATCCTTATTTGAAATCTTTGGCCATTCACTCAATTTCCTTCTAAAAGCATTTGCCACAATAAACTTATTACCAAACCTATCCATTAATATACTTTTAGCCTCAAGATAAGCTTCTTCTTTGGGAACACGTAGAAGTCCTCTAATAGCATCCTTAGCTTCCCCGCTAGTATAGTGACCTAAACAGAAAAGTTTCTCTGCAGGTTCTTTAACTCTTGACTCTATAATAATCTCAAAGGTTTGAAGCCAGGTTGGAAACTCCAATAAATTTCCACTGAAAATTTCTGGTTCTGGCTTAGGCAATTCACTTTTACTTTTAGATGATAAAATATTTACCACATCTTTAAATACATTAATGTCTGTAACTTGACTTAATCTATCTTGCCCAAATGATGCATTAAAATCTTTAAACT
This sequence comes from Penaeus chinensis, assembly GCF_019202785.1. Lineage (NCBI taxonomy): Eukaryota > Metazoa > Arthropoda > Malacostraca > Decapoda > Penaeidae > Penaeus > Penaeus chinensis. The sequence continues at coordinate 9,086,771 of NC_061861.1, read as the reverse complement.
CTCTTTTTGGCTCAAAACTCTTAGCTTGTGGCTTAAGCTCTGGGCTTGCTTTTAAGAAAGTATTCTCTAATTTGGACACCTCTATCTCTAATTCACCCATACCTGATACATCCTTAGCAGCCATTTCTTGTTTTGGTAAATTAGGATTTACTTTCTCAATCTCTGTAAATTTATCAATAGATTCAAAATATTTTTGAAGATGGAGTTCTTTACTATCATCTAAATCTATACTTTTAGACAATTCTAACTGGATGTCTTCTAGACTGGCTTTCTTTATTTCTTCTTGAGATGCAAGCCTATTTCTCAAAGCAAGAAATCTTTTGTACTCATATTATTTTTCTTTCATGATCCTCTTACTTTTTCTTAAGATCATTTGATACTCTGTTTCCCTTTCATTAAGCTTTAGCTCAATTTGTAGCTTAGCTAATTCTGTCTGTAACCTTTTATTCTGTGTAACATTAATCACAGATCTCTTTGTAGAATGGGAATGCTTTGATGATCTACTATTTTGTGAATTTACTGAATTTGTTTCTTGTTTTAACTCATGCATTTTACTCTCAATGTTATGCATACAGTTATTGTGCTCCTCAGTCTCAATTTTTAACTCCTGTAACAATTCATCCTGAGAACTTGGATCTACTTCCATTAATAAGTTAAAGGCATTTATAACTTCTTTAAACTGTACCTCTTCTGCCTTTTTACAAACATTAAGTTGATCCAAACATACAACACTATCAAGACTTGATAATATCTCTGATAATACCTTTCTCCATGCTAGCCTAGCAGATGATAACCTCTTTGTATGCTGTGTTATTTGATACTCATGCCCTTTTTCTGTTAAAACCTTTTTCCTAGCACCCTTCATTGTCTCACTAGCCTCAGTTACCTGAGGTTTGTCACCTACAGATTCTTCAGTAGCACTCATTATTACAACTATTATTTGGCTACTGACCTATATGGAACTTTAAACACAAATTTGTACCTATTAGTCAAAAGTTCACTAGCCTTTGGCGACGCCTGTAGACATGAAGAGCTTCTTTAAAGAGCAGAAATATCCAGTGATTGCATAGGTTATCCTCTTGCATTCGGATTCTCACGAACATTCACACCGTTCTTCTATCCTTCTTGACCTTGAACTATTTTGCAAGATGGGTTGATAGATGTGAATCCAATTCTCATGAGCATCCTCACTAACTTGTATAACTGCTGCATACAGGAGGTCTTGAGTCTAGTAGATGCAGAAAATCTTGAGACT
>NC_061861.1:9070516-9075516 GCF_019202785.1 Penaeus chinensis | reverse complement strand
CTTGAAGGTAAATTAATTAAAGCATGGTAATGGGTGACATGAAAGAGGAAGTTCAATATCTTCTAAACTTTGTTATGAAGTTAAGCATTTTGCTAGCAAGGTAGCTTTCGCAGTTGGAGTATAAATAACAATACCATTAGGCTTCACACACAGACACACACACACACACACACACACACACACACACACACACACACACACACACACACACACACACACACACACACACACACACACACATATGTGTGTGTGTGTGTGTGTGTGTGTGTGTGTGTGTGTGTGTATGTTTTTATATTCTTATAAATCTATTCATATACACATTCATATATATGAAGTTGGAAATTAATAGAGGACAGACAGAATGAAAACGGCGGCTGGAAGAATTGATTAGGACTGCAGAATTCACTAACGAAGATAGCTTAATTGGGAAGGATTTTAATTGGGAAATAATGATGAAAACCCGGAAAAAGAAGAGGCAGTAGGTATTTCAATATGGGGAGATTTAAAAATACTGAAAATGAAAAAAAATGTGAGATCAATAGTAGGAATAAACCATTATAATGGCAGTGATAATAATGGTAATAAATATAATCATATTGATATCGAGATGATTATAATAGTAATGATAATGATGATAGGTGTCATCAATATCATTCCTGTTATAAATATGTCCATTATTAATATTTTTTACTTTTATTGATGGAAGGATTTTTTTTCGTTAACAAGTTTTTTTAATTTTTTAATTTTTAAATTTTATTTTTTACTTCTTTTTCCTTTTTCGTTTTTAAATTTATTTTTTTTATTTTTTTATATTTTGGGGGGGGGCTTAGAAAAAAAAAATAAAACCCAGAAAAACCCCCATGCTTCTTTTTTAATTTTTTGGGAAGGGGAAATTTTAAAATATTTAAATAAATTTTTTTTTGTATTCTTTTTTTTTCCCCAATTTTCCCCGGGCAAAAAACACGGGTGGGGAAAAAGAAAAGGGGGGGGGCCCAAAAATTTTTTCCCGGGTTTTAATTGGAAAACTTTAATTTTTCCATTTGGTTTTAAATTTCCCTTTTTGGGCCCCCGGGGCATATGTGGGGGGAAAAATTACAACCCCCGGGGCCCAAAGCCTTGGGGGGTGGGGGAAGGGAAAAACCTTTTTTCCCGGCCCCTTAAACCAAAAAAAGGGGGTTTTAAATTTAAAGGTTTAACATTTTAAAAAAGAAAAGAAAAAAGGGGGGAGAGGGGGGAGGGGGAATTAATTTATATATTTATATATTTTAAAAATATATTAAAATTTAAAATTTTATATTTTATAAAAAATTTTATTTTTTAAAAAAAAAAAATTTTGTATATATTATTTTTAAAATTTTATATATAAAGTAAAAAAATTTGTATATTTTAAAAGTTTTTTGTATATATTATATATTTTTATAAATTTTAATGTATATTTTAAAATAATATATTTATAATATAATATAAATATAAATTTATTTTTGAAAATTTATTTTTTAATATAAAAAACAATTTTACAAAAATACACACATAAATTTCATACCCTTTTCAAAATTTTTATTTATTATTTCATTTTTACACATATAAACCCTATAAAACATATATTTGTATATTTTTTTTATATTTTTATATATAAAAAATTTGATATAGATATAGATATAGGGGCCAAAATAGGGGGGGGATAGGGGGGGCACACAAAACACACACCACAAACAAACAACCCCCCACAAAACACACAAACAAAATATATAATATATAAAATATATATATATTTTGTAATTTTATATAAATATACCCCCTATATTTTAAAAAAATTTTACATATTAAAAATATATTAAAATAAAAATATATATATTTTTATATTTTTTATTTTTTAATTTTTTTGGCTAAAATGGGCGTAAAACCCCCCACGAAGGGGGAAATTAACCATGTTTAAAAAAAAACACGCGGGGGGGGAGTGGGAAAGCAACAAAAAAAGGGGGGGGAAAACCAAAAAAAAGGGGGGGGACGAGGGGGGGGATCAAAAAAAAACACACATTTAAAAAATGGGGGCCAAACAGGGGGGCCCAAGGGCCCCCCAGGGGGCCCCAAAAAAAGGGGGGGGCCGGGGGAACCCCCTAATTTTTTAAAATGTTGGGAAAAAACATTTTTTGGTTGGGGGCAAAGGGTTTTTCCAACCAAAGTTTGGTTTTACCAAAAAGGGGGCAAAAAAAAAATTTTTAAATTTATGGGGTTGGGGAACAAAAACAAGCAGTTTTTTAATTTTATCGCAATATTTTTCCCTTTAAAGCACCTGTCTGGGGGGAAAAAGAAAAAAAAAAACCTTGGATGGCAGGGAGAAAAAGTTTAAAAAATTTAATTTTAAATTTTCGTGTTGAAAATTTTTTACTGGGGGGGGGGGACCAGGAAAGTCCTGTTTTCGGGTAATTTTTTTAAAAATTTTTTTGGAAAAAAAGGAAAAATTTTTTATATTCCTTTATTAAAAAACCCTTAAGGGTGGGGGGCCCGGTTTGGGGGTCCCAAATTTGGGGGGAAAAAAAAACGGTTTAAGGGGGGGAAAAGACAAAATGACGGGGCTTAAAAGGGTCGGAAATTTTCCATCGGGGTCATTTGGGGTTTTTTTTTTTGGGGGACCCTTTTTGGGTTTAAGGTTTGTGATTTGGTGCCTTTTTTTTTAGATAAAAAAAATTTGGGGAAATTTTGCTTTTTGGGGGTATTGGGGGATTAAGTTTTGGATTTGGGGGTTTTTTTCAGTGGATAAAATAAAAATATTTTTTATTTTAAATAAGGGGAAATTTTTTTATTTTTCTGGGGAAATTTAAATTTTAGATTTGATTTTTTAAAGTTTTTTAAAAAGGCCGTAAAGGGGGGATATAATTAAAAAAAAATATAAAATTCCCGATTTTTTTAGATGTTTAAATATAAAAATTTAAGTTAAAATTTTAAGGGGGAAATTTTCGTTTAAAAAAGATTTTCAGGGGTCAACCGGGGGTGGGAATTTTAACCCGTGATGAAGGGGTTAAATTTTTAAATTTTTTTGGGGAGGGTTTAAAAAAAAATTTTGTGGGTTTTTTTGGGGAAAAAGGTTTTTTTTCTTGAAATTAGGTTTACTTCTTTAATTTTTATTTTTAATTTTTGCAGTTTTTTTGAATTTTCTTGATTTTTAAACATTTTTTTTCTCTTTAAGGGTTTTTTTTTCTATTTTCTTGGGGTTAAAAATACTCAGTTTTTCTCTGTAAAAAAGGAGGGTGATAAAAATGTTTACTTTTGTTTTTTTTTTGTAAGGGGCATTAACTTAATTAAATTTTTAATTTTTCTTGGTTTTTTAAATATTTTTTCATATTGCTTAAAAAAGGGGATTTTCAATTTGGTTTTTTTTTTTGAATGCTTTTTTTTCTTAAATTTAAAAAAAAATTAAAAAAAATTTTTTTTTTTCCAATTTCCTGGGTTTTTTTCCCCTTTCTTTTTTATTTTAAAAATTAAATTTAACCCAAACTTTTAATTTTTTATGGGTTAAAAAAAGCTTGCTTTTTAAGGTTTTTAAGTTTTCAATTTTTTGGGTTTTTTTTTGTTTGTTTTGGGCCCCTTTAGAAAAAAAAAAAAGTTGGGGAAGCTATTTTTTATTTAAAAAAAAAAAAAACCCCCTTGGGGTTTAAACTTTTGGGTTAAATTTTATTTTAATTTTTTTGAGGAAACTCAAATGTATTTTTTAAATTTATTTTGATTGGCTTTGCATTTTGGGAAATAAAAAAAGGTTTTTTTTGTTAAAAAAGGGAGTTTTTTTTTATTTTTTAATTTTTCTTTTTCCTCAAAATAATTTTAAAACAAGGTTTTTCCCGAGTTTTTAAAACTTTTGGGGAGGGGGGGTTTTGGGGTAAGATATATATATATATTAAAAATATTAATTTAATTATATTAAAATTTTTTAAAAATTTTTTACATATTTTTAAAATAAAATTTTTATATATAAAATACACACCCCCCCACAAAACCCCCACACCCCCCCACCCCACCCCCCCACCCCCCACACACCCCCCAAAACAAAACAAAACCACACCCACCAACCCCACCCACAAAATTTTTATATTGTGTTTTTTTAGTGTGTGTGGTTGAATTGTGTGTGTGTGTATTATATATATTTTAAATAAATATTTAAAAATATTTTATATATATAAAAAATTTTTAACATACCCCATATTTGAAAATTTTACACGTTTTAAAATTTTTAGATATATTTTTTTATATATTTGAATTATTTATTTATATATTATTAAAAAATTTTTTTTTATATATATAATTATATATATAACAATTTATTTAATATTTATTTTTATTTTTTAAATTTTTATTATTTTTATTTTTTAAAAAAATATTTTTTATATATGTAAAAATGAAAAATAAATTGTGAATACATATTACATTATTTTTTTATAATTTATTTATATTTAATAATATATATTATATATATATATATGAAAATTTTGGGATATATTATTTTTAAATTAAATATAATTTAATATTTTTATATTATTATATATATTTATTATATAATAATTTATATATTTTATATATATATTAAAAACCCCCCAATTAAAAATTTTTAATTATTAATTTTATATATATTTTTTATAATATATATATTATATATAAAAAATATATTATTAATATATATTTTTATATTTTAATTTTTAATTTTTATATTTTATTTTAAATATTTATTATATATAAAATATCATATTTTATATTATATTTTTTTATATTTTTTTGTTTTATTTTTTTTTAGATATGTTTTATAATCCCGCACGCACCCCCCACCCCCCACCCCCCCCACTCCCCCCACACAACCAAAACCCCCACAAAACCCCCAAAACCAAAACACAACCCCCCACCCCCCACACCCCCACACCCCCAAAAAACACCAACCCCAAAAACCCCCAACCCCCCCAAAACACCCCCCACAATTAATTTTGGGATATCTTATTTTTTATCTTTTATGTTTT
>NC_061861.1:9063016-9065516 GCF_019202785.1 Penaeus chinensis | reverse complement strand
TACATAGGTGTGTGTGTATGTCTGTATGAGTGTATATGTGTATGTATGTATATATATATATGTATATATGTACACATACAAGTTATATATATATATATATATATATATATATATATATGTATATATATGTATATATATGTATATATATGTATATATATGTATATATATATATATATATATATATATATATATATATATATATATATTGTGGTCCCGAGTTCAATTCCTCGTCGCGGCGGTCGTAAGAATGCCTGCTTTCTGACTGTTGGCTCCAGCCCGAGGAAACGTTATATCGCCTTGAGAAGTCAGACGCAGGGGTAGTCACTCCCGTGGCACAACCGCGGTTGATTAGGAAGGGCATCCAATCAGGCAAGGGTGGCACTGCCATATAACTTCTCAATAGTGAAAAAAAAACATATATATATATATATATATATGCATACATACATACATATTTATGCACATATACATGGACTACGACAATGATACTGGAAAGGAAAACTAGTAAGTGCATGGAGAGGAAGGGAAATGTTGATGCTTGGAATTAGCCTAAGGGATAGGGTGAGAGCAACGGGGATCGGAGGACAGACCAAAGTGGAAGATACACTTAGGTGCCTTAAAAGGGGAATGGGCAATGAGCAGGTCACGCATGTCGGACGCAAGATTGCAGTTGGCAGTGTTTCAGACAGGATTTTTTTTTTTTAAACATGATTAAATTCATAATTCAGTGAACCATAAATGGTTGAATTATTGTTATCTGATTTATATTTCTTTTATATCAACGCTTCATTGAAGAACTACTCAGTTACTATGTGTTATTCCAGTTACCCTTGCGGAATCAGCTGACGTATCGTTTCGGAGGAGAGGTTTTGAACTACAACTAAATCTAATTTTGACCATGATTCATTATTGTGTATTACAAAAATATGAACTGCAAATATATATAAATAAATGTCTACACAGATAAGAAGTATATGTATTTATCTCACACGTAAATGCATAGGTATCAGATGAATAGAAAATGCAATCTCTTCACTGAATGAAACTCTCTTTTTATTCAGTTTACCCAAACTAACCCTCAACGTTTTATCAAATGAAATAATATAACAAGGGATCACCCTTTATAAAAAAAAATAGGGCTTCACCACTACAAAAATAAATAGCAGCAAAGATACATTGATTCCTCACAACAACAACAACAAACAAACAAACGAAAAAACACTCGGTAATCAAAATATATGATTTTTTACATAGGAGATTTCATAAGATCGTTCTCCACAATCCACCAACGTACTTAAAGCAAACAAAAGAAATATTGTAAATGCCTGCAATCAACCGAAGGAAAGAAGTAAAAACAGCCATCATTTAGGGAGTGTGTTGCTTGGCCTCCAAAGGCGTCCCAGCGGCACTACCGGCTTTCCCTCCCAATTATCAACAAATAAATGATGAGCTTATTTGCGGGCATTACATGAAACACGGCTAACACAAGATGACCAAGAGCCAGCCAGTGACAAGAGGGCTTGATGGATTAGCGGAATTCGGAGGCCAGGAATGGGACACAAAAACCGTAAGCTCGGAAAGATTGGAAGAATTCCTGTAGAATGTTACAGGCTGATAATGATTTTTAGCGTACGCGTATGCGTGTGTGTGTGCGTGTGCGTGTGCGTGTGCGTGCGTGCGTGCGTGTGTGTGTGTGTATGTGTGTGTGTGTGTGTATGTGTGTGTGTGTGTGGGTGTGGGTGTGTGTGCGTGAGTGCGTGCGTGCGTGCGTGCGTGCGTGCGTGCGTGTTTGTACACATTTTCATTATAAAAAAAAAAAAAAAAACTCTCACAGGACAGGAAGAGCGTGTGTTTGAAGCAACTCCACGAGAGAGTCATCGTAAACACAACACGCAACACAGTCTTACTTTACGGCTCAAACTTTTCCCCAGTTACAAAATAAGTCTGCTAATGCCACGAGAGGAGAGGCATGAGAACGCCCTTTGGAATCGAGGGACGAGGGGGGGGGGGGGGGGGAAGACGACTCGCTTGGGGCCTTGGGTTTCGAAGGAGGGGGGGGGGGCAGAGGGACAGGGAGAAGGGGGAGGGGGGGATGGAGAACGAGAAACAAAGAGAAAGAGAATGAAATAGATGGGTAGCTAGATAAATAAATAGATAGAGAGGATGAAATAGATCGATAAATAGATAGAGAGGATGAAATAGATCGATAAATAGATAGAGAAAAAGAAAGAGAAAAAATAGACATAGAGAATTAAATAGATGGATAGATAGATAGATAAATAGGTAGAGAGGATTAAATAGATGGAGAGATAGAGACAGAGAAAGAGAGAGAGAGAGAGAGAGAGAGAGAGAGAGAGAGAGAGAGAGAGAGAGAGAGAGAGATAGAGAGATAATTAAATAGATGGATAGATAGATAAATAGATAGACAGGATAAAATAGATCGATAGATAGATAGAGAGAGATAGAAAGGGAGAGAGAGAGAGAGAGAGAGAGAGAGAGA
>NC_061861.1:9043016-9045516 GCF_019202785.1 Penaeus chinensis | reverse complement strand
TGTATGTGTATAAACACACACACACACATACACCCACACCCACACATACACACACATACACACACACACACACACACACACACACACACGACTGATACACATATTCTCTAGGAAGCCAAACACTGTATGTATGTATTGTATAACATACAGTAAGAAACAAGTCTTTACTTTACATAAAATTCAATTTTCTTTCTAGTGATTTGTTTATTCAAAATTGTATTGAATAGACCCATAATAATGTTTCTATTATCATAGAATATTTTCTGCTTATCAAATACCAGATTTATGTTTTAAAATATTTTTTCCTTATTATATACATTGTTCTTCATACGGAAAGTGGAAACTGCATAAGGTTTTGCACCTTATCTTATCTAAGTTCAGACAATGAAGATATACAGCATTTTCTTTGATATTTTTTTTAGACTGTAAGGTTATACCGTAGAGGTACAGAACTATATTCGAAGACGCCGAAGTCAATATCACGTCATGTAACTCAAACACGTTGGAACTTTTTATCACGTCGTTCCAGCGAGCGTCATGATTAACTTCAAATCTTACCCATATAGAGGGAAATGTATTTGATGTACTGATAAAAAGAAACATTTTGTGCATATTTACAATAAAAAGAAACTTTCGACGCGATTCGTAATTAATTAAAATATAAATCTCTATCTTAGATTGCGTGAAATATATCTGAAACATATTACGCTCTGATTGTCTCAAAATGTTTGCCTTCTACATGATACAAAGTTAAAAGATGTTTCAACATCAATAATGTACGCATAAAGGGCAAACATGTGTCAAAGTGTATCAAAGTGTTAGGGGTTTCGGAAGTGTTACAAAATAAGGCCTATAATGTTTAGATTTCTCCCTGGCGAATTATTGTCTCATAAAGATTCAGTTCAAGCTCTGCGCTTCATTATACCAAGGGTAGGCCTTGGAATATACGAAGAAAAGTTAATGGCCTTTACCATTATTACTGATTTTTTTTGTCTTGATTACTGTTTTTCTACTTTTTTTTTTATTATTTTTTTATCAATTCAGACTTTTTCACTTCGAATATTTTCTATTTCACTGAATAGTAGGTATATTCTTAATTTAGAGACGAAGAATTTAAAGTAAGAGATTTATTGTTCGTGTTCTGATGATTTATGATGTATAGGAAAACCTTGTTCGTACCCATAATCTCCTTTATCTCATATTATTTGGGGGCGAACTTTAATTGCTTTAAGTATATTGTGAGAATTACAGAAACATACACCATAAAAAATAATTCCACTGACTTAGCAAGCGAAAGTCTAGCCACCAACGGGGTAGCTTAAGAAAGCAAGAACAAATCTTGAGATAGCAAGAAAGTCTTGAGATTCTAGGCAAGAAAACTCCCTGCTTAAAATGCCTTTAGTCTAGGTCTAGGAGATCTTTAGACTCGAGGGTTCGGCTCATTGCCGAATGCATCAAGAGCTGATTCCAGAGACTCAGATAGGAACTTCGTCAGCAAAGTCTAGGTCCGTGACCTTGAAATTGCTCAGTGTTGTTCTATATTGACACAACCTTGCTTCACTTTTTCGCTTTACATCACTTTTATAGTGTAAATGCTTGCTACGGAACCCATATCACTGGTAAACAATTTTTTTGTTGCATTGATATCAATTACTGGTATTAAATATTCTAAATGTGCTGTTTTCATATATGAAGTTGTTTTTTCTGACCGCTCGTATTTTTTTTTGCAATCGAGCTTTTTTTTAAATGTTAAATTTTTTCTTTGTCCTACTGAGAAGAAAATGTGATTGAACTCATTAAATTAGCCGGTGAATTAAAAAGAAAATGTTACATAGTCTAATCCACAACATTATTTGAAACTTGTTCCATCAATACAAAGTTTAAAATTTGTATGAAAGTGTTTGGTAGGTAAAAAAAAAAAAAAAAGCAAAAAACAAACAAACAAACAAACAAACAAACGGGTTACTATAAAGAAAAAAAGAAAAAACGACAGGGCAATCTTATTTAATGCTCCGGCAGTCTGCTATCATATGTTTGCCCCATCTACCTTGGTAGCCTCCTCTATGGTCTTGATGTCCTGATGGAACCGGTTCCCTTGCTCGTCACCTACTGCCCCTAGGTGCTCAGGAAATCTATCAAGATGATTGCATAAGAAATGAAGTTTGACACTCATGTGGCATCCGAGGTTATGAAAAGCAGACAACAAGGTTGTCAGGATTTCATAAGTTGTCAGCCTTTTTATTATCGAAAAGTTTTATATTCCTCCTTTCATAAACATTCACCTTTCTTACAAAGTCTTGATCACGTACAAGAACGCGAATCTGTGGGCCACCAAACACACCTGCCATGATCTTCTCGAATGACAAAGCAGGGAGAGTCAAGACTATGTGCTGGAAGCATTCAACGCTCTGACAAACTGCTTCATCAGGCGAGGTTTGATGTGGGGAGGAGGAAATGTGATCTTTTCTCGACTGACGATTGGATCATTGAACATATTTGG
>NC_061861.1:9010516-9015516 GCF_019202785.1 Penaeus chinensis | reverse complement strand
TGTTCGCTTATATTCTTCATTACACAGTTTACACTTAGTTTCTTCGACATTACAAACTGTACTGACCTGCCAATACAATCTATACCCAAGCCTGATTCTTGCAGTCACAACATCACACTGTCTTGTTCTTGTTTTATATAAACCATAGATGAAGGAATCTTGCCTAAACCGGTCATAGTGCTTTATGCTACAGCTTTCAGGGCGCTGAGAATTAATTAACTCAGTCAAGTCCTCTCTGAAGGAGGCTTTAATGATGTAGAAAATCCTAGAAAGAGGTATCCCAAGATCTATGTCCACACTTTGTTTGTCACATGCTGACTTTGCTAGGCGATCAGCATGATCATGCCTAGGGATTCCAACATGCGATGGAATCCACACAAAACGTATATTATGGCCTCGTTCTTTTGCACGATACACGTTTATCCTGATGTCATTTGCAATATTTCCCGCACCTTTGTCTAGAGTGTTCAGAGCCTGGAGAGCACTCTGTGAATCGCAGAAAATGACCCCTGAGCCTTGTTTCAATAGAAATTCGGTGGCCATGAGTATTCCTGCCAACTCGGTTTGCATAGTGCTAGCCCAGTCATGAACCCTCCTACAATCCTGGTGCTGCAAAATATTGTTTTTATATACAACAAAAGCGCATCCTGCTCTGCACCCAGACTGCAAGGATCCGTCAGTGTAGCATTCATATACATTGGAAAGAGTGTCTAGATGCTCATTTATACTTGCAAGTGCATACTGTTTAAGTATAGCAGGGGGGGCACTGTCTTTTTTGGGGGCAGTCGTATAATATACACTTAGGTCCGACATTTTCCACGGTGGTACAGAACGTCCATGTAGGGTCTTAGTTATGGGAATGTTCAGCTGAGCTAAGTGTTTACACGTCACTTGTAACCATGAATTTGAGTATGAATCGGTGTTGTTATTCAAAGTTAGCTCTTCTATTCTGTGTTTTAGTTGTCTTTGGAACTCTGTACAATGGAGGGGTTCTCTAATTGATTTGACACTAAATGTGGTATTTATGTATAATATTCTTTCATAAACAGAAGGCAAATTAAGTTCTGTTCTCATATTCACAATCCTTGTTGTTCTAGGGGCACCAAGAATGATCCTCATGGCTTCATTTTGGACACTTTCTAGACTAGTCAACTCTGATTCCTTGAACGATACTAGGTGCAACGCATGGTAATCTATGACCGACCTTATGTATGACAAGTAAAAGATTCTCGCAATATTGACATTAATACCATGGTCTTTGCCGACAAGTGTCTTAAGTGGCTTCAGTCGCTCCCACAGCCTTTTCTTCAGGTTTCTAATGAACTCTGAATCATTAACAATCACCCCAAGGTATTTGTATTGATGGCAGAGATCTAGCTCAACGTCATCTATATGAAACCTTGGCAGAGGGATTGTCTGTGGGTTAAGTGCCTTTGTTTTTTCAGATGAAATTATCAAGCCACACTCAGTAGCTCTTGCAGAAAGTATATCTAGAATCTCTTGCATTCTCTCCTCGGATGAGGATTTAATACAAATGTCATCGGCATAGCAAATAATGGAGTCATTGCCTGCAAGTGGTATATCGCCCAGTAATCTATGCATTAGGATATTAAATAGCATGGGACTAAGTACGCCTCCCTGAGGTGTGCCGAGTTCAAATACTTTTGTATGAGTACTTTTAATGCCCCTGAAGAGAACCTGAGCCGATCGATTCGACAGATACATTTGAATCCATGTTAACAGTTTTCCCTGAATACCAAAGCTAGCTAGTTGCTCAAGGATAATTTCCCTGTTTGCAATATCAAAAGCAGATTTAAGATCAAGAAATACGGTTTGCATGCCTGGGTTTGAGTTTGTTAAGTACTCTGCAAAACAGTGCTGACTGCTACGCCCTGGGAGAAATCCATACAGTCTGGAGGATAACTTAGCATTTATGCGATACATGAGCCTGTTCAGAATTATTCTCTCAAGTACTTTGCACAGACAGGAGGTCAAGGAAATGGGTCTGTATTTATCAGTATTGGGTTTGGGTATAGGAATGATTAAGCTTTTAGTCCAGGAGCTTGGGAGGATTCCTTGTGATAGGCTGAGTCTATACAGATGTAAAAGTGGGTTGCCTGGTACCTGAGCAATGTGACGAAGGACGCTGTAAGTAATGCCGTCCTCGCCAGGGGCGGTTGCCTTACCTTTCAGAAGGGCATTGCTCAGTTCCCACTCGGTTATTTCGACAAAGTCGGAGGGGTCAATAGCAGCACATGCTATTGCTATATTGAAATTTCTATCTATTTTCGACTTGTTGAGCTGATTTTTTATCCCTTGTGGAAGTGAGTGTACTTGAGAATTTCCTGCCCACTGCTCTAGCAGCATATTAGCCTGTTCCTGTGGACTGTGGAACTGCGGTGTTGTGAGGGCTTTACCTGTCAGTCTATTAATTTTTCTCCATACGTCAGCTATAGAAGTTTGACTATTGATACTTTGCAGAAATTGTTCCCAGTATATACTACGAATCTGAGTTTTTAAATCTCTGAATTCCTTGGTGGCTTTCATAAACTGCAGAAGATTATCTGTCGTCTTATTATCTTTATAGCAATTAGCAAGCTCCTGAACCCGTATATATTCCTTTGCCAGAATTGGGTCATTGATCCACCTCGGTGCATGGGAGGTCTGGGGCCTCTTTTTCTTTGAGAGTTTTCTTGAACAGACCCAAGTGTCATAGTAGTCAGTGACAACTTTGATTAGATCCTGAGAAAATTTCTCAACAGATGTTACTTCATAGGTGTTATACCAGTCATAGACCCGTGCCTTGAAGTGATGCTCCAGGCCCGGTGGGATAATTATTCGGAGCCTAGGTGATCTAGTGGCTGAATTGGTGTCTACAGTATAATCTGTTCGTATTGCAAAGTGGTCACTAACTAACTCTCGCACCAGAGAAGTACAGACATTACCATGAACTAAATTTTTGCCAAATACATAGTCTAATCTGCCACCTCCCAAATGAGTCTCTGCTTCTGTGTCATATACTGTCAGTGATCTACTATTGATAAAATGTTTGAATTCTTCCCCATTACTATTACGTTGGTTGTCTCCAAAGTGTGGATGCCTTGCATTGAAGTCGCCCATACATTCGAGATGGTGAAATATGGTTGTGTTTGCCCTTAGACTTTCGTACACCTATCCAAAGAGTAGTATCACATTCCTGAGCATAATAAACGGCTATTATTTTCACTTTATTATCATTTTATTTTTTTACATAGATCTCCCAGAATAGCAACATGCATATGAAAAGAATGCCTATATAATAACCTGCGCCTATAGTAACGTCGCCACAAAGGGAACAACGCTAACTAAAAGCTCCGCTAAAACACAAACCATCGCTAAAGTTGCAGCAAATCCCCCAGCGATCGTAAACGAAGCCATATACTAACGCTTCCTCATTTATCACAATTCATCCTATCCCTCTTATTTCTCCCTGCTATTTTACTGCTCTTACTCCTGCTTACAGCAAGCTCGGCGCTGAACTTCACAAGAGGAAAATCGAGGGCGTCTGACCCCTCCCCCGCCCCCCCTCCCATGGGCCCACACCCCCTGCCAAACTTCCTTTCACTCTCTTTCGTAAGCTTTTCATCATAAGCGTTAATGCCGTAAATCATCATTTGCAGCAACATTCTTGTAACCAGAAAATGCAGTGTTCTGAAATTGTAAAGCATTTCTTTGCCTAAAATGAACTACCCAATAATGTTTTACATCTTAACATAGGAATCTTTCCAAGCTAGACGGCTCTCAAGCATATGTAGAATATTTCCTTTGACATGTGAACATAGTCGTTACATACGTCATTGATTAAAAAATATATTGATATGACTTTTATATATACTTTTGTTAGCAAACACATAATGATTATGTGTGTGTATGTATGTATGTTTATATATATATATATATATATATATATATATATATATATATATATGTATATATATATATATATATATATATATATATATATATATATATATATATATATACTTATATATTTGTAAAATTTTGCTCATATGTATTTGATATATATATATATATATATATATATATATATATATATATATATATATATGTATATATATATATATATATATATATATATATATATATATATATATATATATATATATATATATATACTCATAACAGGACTGGTCAAGCCATGACCTCCTAGGTCGTTCCACCCAGGATTGTCTCGCAAAGAAACAATCTGATAGGCAGGGTCATGCACAAGGAAACTAGCTAAGTGTCCATATAGCCTGAGTTGGCGATCCCGGATTATGTAGCCATCAGTTGGACACAAATGGCCAAATGTATCCCATGATTCGGCGTAAAGACTTGTTATAAAAGGCATCAAGACAGGACTCCAAGACACTAAATAGTATCCAAGTTTCGCTTCCATGGAGCAAAACTAGCAGAGCCAAGGCTTTGAAGATACGCAGCTTGGTCCTTCTGCATAGGTACCGATATCTGCAAATGCTCTTGTTGATCAAGTTCCTGACTCCTGCTGCCAGACCAATTCGTCTACTGACTCCTTGGCATGGACAACGTTATCATGGTATGTAAAGCTATCTGTGACTTCAGCGTCCTCACCAAAAGCATGCATCGATTGGGGCCTGTTGGGTTCCTAAATCCTAAATCTTTGTCTTGGTCCAGGGCTTCGCCTCATTGATAAATGCATTAAGAACCGCCACCAGTGATTCCAAATAGGATATCATCAGCAGCAGCAAAGTCGAGGTCCGTGACCTTGTTGTTACTCCACAGTGACTTTGGATAGTAGCTCTGGTTATTATCTAGTCCATGCAGGTGTTGAAAAGTGTTGGTGCAAGGACACTGAGTTAGGAGGGAAGAAGTTTGACAGGCCCCCACCACAATTTACATCACTTTCAGTACCAGTATATAGGCTAGCTGTTCAGTCAATAATCCGTGTCGGAATTCCCTTAAGCAATTCGCGATGCACCCAC
>NC_061861.1:8983016-8985516 GCF_019202785.1 Penaeus chinensis | reverse complement strand
CCATTTGTATCCCCTTTTTTATGTATCAAAATAACTGTTGCATTTTTCAGGCTTTCCGAGTTTTTCCGTTGATTAGGCATTTGTTAAAAAGATTGGCTCTTTTTACTGTTGTAATTTTTTCTGCATCTATTATAAGGTCTATACCAATTCCGTCTTCACCTAAAGTTTTCCCTCTCTTCGTGCTTTTAAACGCTCCTTTTTTCTTCAGTTGTGATGTTAGGTATGTGTCTAGTTTCCGCGTTCGCTTCTATCCGTGGCGGTTCACTTGAGTTGTGTAGATCCCTGTAAAAGTCTTCTACTATAATGATTTCATTCTTAGTATATGCCACTTTTCCGTCTGGTTTCTTTACTGCATACATTTGGTTTCTCCCTATTCCGAGTCTCATTTTAGCTGTCTTCATGCTGGTACCTGAGATCACTGTTTCATTTATTATTTGAGTATTGAATCTCCGTACAATCTTCTTTTTATTTATAGTCTTTGTTAGTTCAGCTAATTCTATCTTGTCCCTGTTTGACGATACTTTCATGAACTTACGTTTTTGCAGAAGCTGTGTAGTTTCTACCGAGAGTTGTTTGAGCTTTGCTTGACGTTCTTACCGCCTACTTCAAGTACAACTTCCTTTATTATGTTATTGAACTGTTTGCTAAGTTGGTCAAGTTAGCTAAATTTGGTTACGGAGTTTGTTCCTTTCCCTACTAAGTTTTAATTTAATTTGGCCTCTGACCATTCTGTGGTCGCTGCCAAAATTTACTTGATTAATATTATATTAATTTATAATATTATTAAGCGCCTATTTGAAATCATTAAGTCAATTTCGTTTTTTATGTCAGATTGTGCCTTTCATGTCTACTTCCGCACTTGTCTTTTTTCAAAGAATGTATTCATGATATTGAGTGATCGAACCTTCGCAAAATCGAGCAGTATTTGCTCTATTCTGGTGCTCTGCGATTCCCCACTACGGTTTCTTCTTTCTTTTTACCTATTTTGGCATTAAAATCTCCTATAATTATTGCGGCTAAGAACTAAGAAACATACCCCTAATTCCTGCTTTCTACCAATAGAGCACGTGTCCATCATTTAGCATCTTCTGTTCTACGCCTAGTCCTCTAACTTCACAACATCCCATTTCATTGAAGAGATTTCCTCACGCAATGCTAGTAAGTCGGATTCAATTCTCATTGTCCTTATATTATATGTGCAAAGTTCCCTCAACGTGGGGGGCCTATTTCCGGAGCGATCCTGATCGCCGCCGTAACAAGGGGCTCCTTCGCCTCCGGGGAATGAGGGCCGCGTGTGTGTATATATGTGTGTGTGTGTGTGTGTGTGTGGTGTGTGTGTGCGTGTGTGTCTGCGTGTGTGTGTGTGTGTGTGTGTGTGTGTGTGTGTGTGTGTGTGTGTGTGTGTGTGTGTGTGTGTGTGTGTGTGTGTGTGTGTGGTGTGTGTGTGCGTGTGTGTGTGTTGGGGGGGGGGGGGGGGTGATGTGTGTGTGGTGTGTGTGTGTGTTTGTGTGTGTGTGTGTGTGTGCGTGTGTATGCGTGTGTGTGTGTATATCTCTCTCAATCACTCTCTTGCCCTATCTTTTCTCCAAATATTATAGTCTCGAAGTCCTAATGTTACATCCTCTACGGAGTAATCCAATTTGGATTCACTAATGCAATTACATCTAGTTTATAAATTTCAATAATTGTATTTAGTGCTAGTAACTTCAAACATAAACCATCTATATTTCTGTAATCTGCTTATACAAGCAACACGCGCGCGTGCACACACACACACACACACACACACACACACACATATATGTACATATATGTATATAAGCATACATACATGCATATATATACGTACACAGATATATACGCGTGAGTGTGTGTGTGTGTGTGTGTGTGTGTGTGTGTGTGTGTGTGTGTGTGTGTGTGTGTGTGTGTGTTTTGCTTGTATAAAAGGTTTCCACAAATAAAGATGATTTATCTTTCAAGTTACTAGAAATAAATACAATTACTGAAATTCATAATCTAGATGTAATTGCATCAGTGAATCCAAATTGGATCCCTCCGTAGACGATGGAGAAAAGAGAGGGCAAATAGAAATGTTAGAGATTTAACAAGACCCTATGGTAGAACTTAAGGTAATTGAGGCAATAAGGAGGAATAAACGGGGTAAACATAATAATAACCTCAGTGTACATGCCATCTCATACATCGGTGTGGTCACTAGAAAATTACCAAAAAATCATTCAAGAAACGTTAAGGGCCCGGAAGAAGTGCTACAACTTTCGAAAAACAATGCAAAAGAAAAAGGGAATTTAAAAAGCAGATTTGATTGGAAAATTTGATATACAATATTCTATGCTAAAAAGGAGTGGGAGAATTAGTATCAAAATTCAAAGCTTAAGCAAGAAATGGCCAAAAGTGGTTTCGTGACAAGTGCAAGCAAAAGAGAGAAAACAAGCAGCTCCTTTTGAAAAGGTTCAGAAGACAGCGTATGAAAGCGTATGGA
>NC_061861.1:8945516-8950516 GCF_019202785.1 Penaeus chinensis | reverse complement strand
TTACAGGCTTTCACAGTTTTTTCCGTTATAAAGGCATTTATTAAAAAGATTGACTAGTTTCACTGCACCTATTATAAGGTCTACACTAATTCCGTCTTCACCTAGCATTTTCCATCTCTTCATGCTTTCAAGCGCTCATTTTATTTCTTCAGTTGTGATGTTAGGTACGTCTGTAGTTACCGCGCTCACTTCTATCCGTGGCTGTTCATTTGAGTTCTATAGATCCCCTGTAAAAGTCTTCCACCTCTCTCATTATTTAATTCTTATTATATGTCACTTCTTCTAGTTTCTTCATTTTATACATTTGGTTTCTCCCTATTCAGAGTCTCCTTTTAGCTGTTTTCAGGCTGGTACCTGAAATCACTTTCTCATTTATTATTTGAGTTTTGGATTTCCGTACATCTCTCTTCTATTTATTTATATTCTTTGTTAGTTCAGCTAATTTTATCTTGACCCTACATTTTTTCATAAGCTGTTTAGTTTCTACCGAGAGTTGCTGGAGCTTTGCTTGACGTTCTTACTGCCTACTTCAAGTGCAGCTTCTTTTATGATGTCATTGAACTGTTTGGTGAGTTGCTCATTGTTGAGATCTTCGCTGAGAACTGAATACATGTTTTGGATGTAAAGGTTAAGTTCTGTCACTCTGATTTTTAAGTTAGGTAAATTTGGCTCTGATTTTCATATGTGTTTGTTCCTATCCTTTCTGAAGTGTAACTTAATTTGGCTTCTGACAATTCTATTGTCACTGCCAACATTTACTTTATTAATAACTTTTTTTTCTATACTATATTGTACCTATTTGAAATTATGAAGCCAACTTCGTTTTTGATGTCGAATAGTGATTTCCATGTCCACTTCCGCTCTAGTCTTATTTCTTCATTATTGTGGCTGCAGATTGGAACACAGACTTGAACAATCTATAAGTTGTACCCATGTTTAGTTTTGCTGTTACTCAAGTCACTCTTTCACTTACACATTAGAATTGCACAATATTCTTTTCTAAATATTTGTGTACTAAGAAACCTAATTCCTCTAATTCCTGCTTGCTACCATAAGGTTTACCTCTCCAATAGTGCATGTGTCCATCATTTAGTATGATCAGTCCTTCGCCTAGTCGTCTAACTTCACAGAGTCCTACTATATCCCATTTAATGAAAGAGAGTTACTCAAGTAATGCTGGTGGGTTGGATTCAGTTCTCATTGTCCATATATTATATATGCAAAAGTTCATCAATGAGGGGCGGCCTGTTTTTGACTGGAGATTTTTAGCGCCCTCTGCTCTTGAACGATCCCGATCCATAGCCAGAGGCTCCTTCGCCTACAGGGAATTCGGGTTGTTGCTCTGTTTGTGCAGTTATGGTTTTCGATTGAGAGGTAGACAGCCGAGTTACTCTCCATCTACTGGCTTAGGTGTATCTTGGTGAGGTGGAGTAGGTTAGCTAGGATGCCACTGATAAGCCCTTAAAGCAGGGTTGTTCCTGTCTAGTGTGGACTACACCAGGGTATACCCCCCCTAATGGTAGTAGCCTTGCCACTGTGGGGGGGCTTGAGGTCCTAATGATCTGGTGAGCCAGACCAGAGGGCTACCCATACTGGAGAGGTCACCAGTGAGGGATGAGATAAAATGGCTTCCTGGTGCACCAAGGCCTATGAGAGGGGATGGTTCACCCACCCCTTGTTCATTCCATCTTCGACCAGGGAGAACTCTCCCAAATGTGTTTGCTGTGCGTGGCGTCCCATATTACCAGGAGACAGGAATCCTGGAGGTTGAGTAATGCTGCACACTGCACCCTGCAGCTAGCAACACACCTCTTTGGTCCTCTGTTCTGGTTAGACGGCTACCTTGATCAAGGTCTGGTCAAGTCAATCAGCTGGTTAAATATAGCTAAGGTCAAGCAGCCACTGTCCAGTCAGTAGCACATAGGTCCTGTGATTGTCATCAGCCCTGCAATAGTGACTGTGTATATTTCCTCACTACCCCTGGGGCTGTTGGGAGATTTAGAGTCACAACTATAGCTTCCCCTCGTTGGACTCCAGGGTGAGTTGGAGGGGTGAGGAAATGAAGATTTCTAATTTGTATGATTTCTACAAATTTACAAAGAATTTGCTCTCTCCCTGACGACCTATGCAATCCCTCTGGAACATCATATGTTGTCACTCTGGAACCTTACTACATTCCAAAGGGCAGGAATGGGAATTGTAATAGTTCTCGAGCTCCTAAACCAGCAAAGGAGAAAAGTCCTCCTCAATCCATCATGGAAATCTTACATGGTAAATATGAAAGTGTATCATATAGGTAATACCTAGTAGTGAAGACCATTGATGGTGCATCAATCATGGATCTTGATATTTTTGAAGTACATCGGAAGATTGCTGAGGTATGTCAACGTGATCCTCGCATTAGCCCACAGCGAGATGGTAGCCTGCTAGTTGAGGTTATATCACCAGATGAGAGTGACTGTCTGCGTGCAATATGCGACATTCCTCGGGCTCAAGTCTCATGTTCTCTTCACAAAACACACTCAGTGTAAGGGAATTGTCTTTTCCCGAGACCTGATGAGGTATTCTGCGGAGAAACTGTTAGAAGAACTAACGAATTTTAATGTAGTGTCAGTAAAATGTTTTAAGATGAAAGTTGATGGTTTGGAACAGTCAACACCCGCTCTCCTAACATTTGAAACGTTAGTCCTTCCAGAATCAGTTAAGTTGGCATGGTACCACCTGAAGGTAAAGCCATATGTGCCCAATCCTATGCAGTGCTTCCACTGCCAGGGTTATGGGCATGGAGCCAACTTTTAGGGAAAATGGACAACCAAGATTGTGTGTAAAGTGTGGTACATCAGGTCATAAAGATGACAACGATCCAGGTCCAATATGCTGTTACCACTGCAAAGATCATGAAGCTTCTTCGAATCAATGTAAAAGATACATTTTTGAAGAAGTATTGTAATACAGAGCAAGAAGAAAGTTAGTTTTCCAGAGGCAAAGCGATTTGCCCGTGTGCTTTTTGCACAGCCAGGTAAGTCCTTTGCCTCGTTTCTAGCCTGTCCTCCTTCCCACCATCCCTTACCCTCCAATACTTCTTACACCACACACTCTGCCACTACCTTTATTCCTCAGTCCTCAAATGCTGAAAGCTGCCACTGTTAAGTTGTTCCATCAGAAATGGAGTAGGAGTGATGGGTCTACCGACTGGACAGTGCCTGCTTGACCTTAGCCATATCTGACCAACTGATTGACCTGACCGGGCCTTGATCAAGCCAGCCGTCTGACCAGAATAGAGGACCAAAGTGTTGCTAGCTGCAGGGTGCAGTGTGCAGCATTACTCAACCCAGGATTTCTGTCTCCTGGTAATACGGGACGCCACGCAAAGCAAACACACGTGGGAGAGTTCTCCCTTGTCCAAGATGAAATGAACCAGGGGTGGGTGAACCATCCCCTCTCATAGGCCATGGTGCATCAAGAAGCCATTTTGTCTCATCCCTCACTAGTGACCCTCCAGTATGGGGAGCCCTCTGATCCGGCTCACCAGATCAACAATGGAGGCATATCTCTAGAAACAAACTGCGGGAGATTAGAGATGACCTTGGCAGTTGGGTGACCAGCCTCCATCCTAACCAACAAGTAGAAGTTGTATTAACGAGACTAAGAATCGGGCACACAAGACTGATTCATGGGCTGATGATGGCTAAAAGTGAAGCAGGCTGTGAGGAAAGCCAAGAGCCATTAACGGTCGCACATGTAGCGGGAAGACGTATGTACTTAACCCCCTCCCCCTCCCCCATATACAATAAAAAGTGTATTGGGGAGTATTGTGACATAGAAGGTCTTCTTGGATATTATTTTCATTAAATCTTAATTATGCATATTGTTTATGCAATAATGTTATACGTTTATAGCATAACACTTATGCTTTGATATATAAAATAATATTTATTGTTATTTATAAAACATTTATTGATAGATTTTTAACGTTTTAGATATTTTAACATTTCAGTCTAACAAGTGTTCGTCGCTAATGACCTTAGCTGTTGACGCGGCAGATAATTTTGAATAATAAATCAACACCAGGGTATACTCTCGTGAGCATGGGCTTGAGTATCAGAAGTGCATATATGTGTGATTATATTTTATATACTGATTTCATTTATGCGTACGTACGCCTAGTGCATACATAGTTGTTCTCTCGTAAATGCCTAAGTACATGCACATGTAAGCATACACCTTTACATATGCTCCTATGCATATGATATGCATACATACATTGTACACAACTACACACATGCACACATCATATGTACATATATATGTGTATACGCACCCACATGTATGCAAACACACACATTCGTACATATCTTGTACACGTACTTATGACTATACATCCACACATATATATATGGTCGTACATATTCTTACGCACACGTGTATGCCCACATAGGTTTATGAGTACACATTGGTGTTCACCCACATATATATGTATACACTTATACATGCACATACCTATACACATACATATATACATACAAACATATACATACACATACATATATACACATACAAATACATACACATGCACATGCACATACATTCACATACACACACACACACATTACCTAAATATATATATATATATATATATATATATATATATATATATATATATATATATATATATATATATATATATATATATATATACATACATATACACATATATACGCATATATACACACACATATACATGCACATACACGCACATACATGTACATACATGTACATGCACACATCATAAGCTAAGACGCGCATGTGTATTGCTTCTCTTCCATACACATACATATGACCTGAGAGAACATACGCACTCCATTATAATGAGCCCATGCATTATAATGTGCATAAATTGTAGGCTTGCAGCTGAGGGGTTGAGGGAAGAAGGCGGGTGGTGTGGGGGAGGAGGATTAAGGACGATGTTGGAATGGTAAGGATGGGGTGTGGGGTTAGAG
>NC_061861.1:8938016-8940516 GCF_019202785.1 Penaeus chinensis | reverse complement strand
ATCTGTCAAGACAATGAAAATCTTTCTGACACGAAGCGTTGGTTGTAGTTTCTTCATACTTATGTAATCCATCCAACAACTCATCTATTTTTTTTTTCTTTCTTTCTTATAACAGTGGAAGCAGTGATTCCTCTGTTCCTCCGGGAAATGTTCGGTAGGTCAAGGTCTATCCTCACAATTTCTCTAAATTCGTTTTCAAGGCGCCCTAATAAAGTCCTCGTTGCTTCACTCTGAAATATTTCTTATTTACGTAGATGAGCGCCATTGCATGCTGTAAAGACAAAATAATAAAATGGTGTAAGGTGCCGTCTCCTCCGTTTTCTAGAAGTACTTTGGGTCAATACCATCCACGCCACTAGAGGGCCTCGAACTGCCGAATACTATTTCAGCCCACTGAGCAATAGGAAGTGAATGGCATATAACTGTACATATGGATATCCTTTTTTTTTTTTTGTCATTAAACCTGCCTTGTCTGAAATTTGGGTTTGTCATCAGACAGCTTATGCCCTCTCCATGATTTCTTAAGAGAGAGATGGAGGAAGAAAGAGAGGGAGGAAGGGCGAAAGGAAGGGGGAGAGAGAGAGAGAGAGAGAGAGAGAGAGAGAGAGAGAGAGAGAGAGAGAGAGAGAGAGAGAGAGAGAGAGAGAGAGAGAGAGAGAGAGAAGGAGAGATCGACAGGCAGATTTATAGATAGATAAATAGGTAGATAGGCAGACAGATAGAAAGATAAAAGAATAGACAGGCAGAGGGAGGGAGAAAGGCAGAGAGAATCTTAAGCAATGAGATAAAGACTACTTAAAATTCCTTGGTTAAAGGCCAGTACTTCATTTTCCCTGCCTCAGCTGTGTAAAATTTGGTCTGAATTAGCTTTCGTAGAAGATTGTCCTGCCATGGGTGAATTTCTGTTTGTCAATGTTTGGTTAAGTAGTTTAAGGCCGGTCACACACTTGCAGTTTTAACTGACAGTTATAACCGTCAGTTAAAACTGAACGTGTGTAGGTATCTCAGTTGCTCATTTCGTCAGTTCAACAAAACTGTCCAGTTAAGCTGAGACAAATACAATGTTCCATATTATTAACTGAAAGGAGTAACTGAACTGAGCGTGTGTGGGGTTTCGTAACTGTACAGCTCTGAACTTCTCATTTCTACAGGTGGTAGCGGTGAGTGCAGTTTGTTGAGATGGCACGTAAACAAAAGCAAGTGATTGTTGAATTCATCGAACTCTATCGATCTGAATCTTGCCTGTGGCAAGTTAAAAGTGGAAAATATCATGACCGCACAAAGAAAGATGCTGTTTATAGCAAATTAGTAAAGAAGTTGGAGGAACTTGAGCTTGGTGCCACCAAGAAGTCTGTCATAATGAAAATTAATAGTTTGAGATGTGCTTATCGCAAGGAGAAATAGAAGGTTGAGGCATCAAAGAGGTCTGGATCATCTACAGACAGCATCTACAAGCCGGTACTTTGGTATTACGACCTGCTTGAATTCCTGCAAAATCAAGATACTGCAAGGACGTCACGTTCAAATGTGGACAATGAAAACGAAGAGGTAAGAAAAACAAGATAGGAAATTAATTTTATTATTATTGGGTCTATTATTATTGTATAAAAATAATTGCCCCATTTCACCCACTTTCAGTTTTTGTTGAATAACAGACAATCAATTAACATTTAAATCCTGCCTTTTGTGGTGGGTATAGCCAGCAGAATTATTTATTTGTTTTTTAAAATGTGATTATTTTGCCATGCCACTTTGTCATCATTCATGAAGTAGTTCATAAATTGTTCTCTGACTTCTTTTGCGTAATTAGAAATATTTCCACCACGACGATTTTGTGGAATCATATTTGATTGTGAACTATCGCAGCCACTAGAAATAACAGATCCGTCATAATTATTTTCTTGATACTTAAGGTTCACAGGGGCGCATGTACTAAATTGTTGTTCAATCAAAAAGTTATGCAATGAACAGGTAGCCATTACTACTTTCTCAATATTCTCTGGTTCTAAATTAATTGGGGAGTGAAAAATACGGAAGCGTGAAGCAAGTCTCCCAAAACCATTCTCTACAATATGCCTTGCTCGAGATAATCGATAGGTAAAAAACTCTTTTTTGGCTGAATCTAATAATCCTTGCCCGAATGGCTTCAAAATATCAATTCTGAGAGGAAATGCATCGTCAGCGACGAAGCCATATGGAACATTTTTGAAGTTGTTACTGACATCGTCAGGCTGAGGAATGTGTAAATTCTCGTTCACCAGTTTTTCAAAGAACGGTGTATTCTGAAGAACACCACCATCAGAAATCCGTTCATTAGTTCCAAAATCAACCAGTAGGAACTGGTATTTGGCATCAACTATAGAAGAACCATACCATGTTTGCCTTTGTGATTATGATAATACGATCCAGAGTTATGAGGGGGGGAATTATTTCAAAATGTTTGCCATCCATGCCACCAATGCAGTGGGGAAATGCCATCTTTACTCAAACATTGTTGCAA
>NC_061861.1:8908016-8913016 GCF_019202785.1 Penaeus chinensis | reverse complement strand
AGCGGATAAATATATATATATATATATATATATATATATATATATATATATATATATATATATATAAAGAGAGACAGAGAGAAAAAGAGAAAATATGAATTATTCTTTTTTTCCCGATATGTGATATATATTCTATGGTAGATGGCTACTTTTTCGACATAATTAGACAAAATAAAACTTGGGCTCGGAATGAATGAAGCATATTTAATAATCTGCAAATGAATGACTATGTGCACTTTCTCTACAATACCTTAAGTCTGCAATTGTTTTGAAAAAAATAGGCCGACATTACATATATGAAATAGTTTGTAAGCATTCAAAACAGACTCGCCATGATGTGACGATATATTTAACGAGTAGCTTAACCGATACCAGTACAAAAATAGCGATACATGTATCGGCGATATACATATATTCATACATACATACATACATATATATGTATATATATATATATATATATATATATATATATATATATTTGTGTATGTGTGTGTGTGTATGTGTGTGTGTGTGTGTGTGTGTGTGTGTGTGTATGTGTGTGTGTGTGTGTGTGTGTGTGTGTGAGTGTGTGTGTGTGTGTGTGTGTACATGCATACATACATATATACATACATACACACACACACATATATATACAAATATATAAATAAATAAATATTTATATATATATATATATATATATATATATATATATATTGCGGAGTGTGGACTTGGATCCAGAGGAGAGGGCGACACACCGGTTCCACTCGCGCTTGACTTTCTATGGCACCACAATTTCCCTGCGCGGGACTACTTTAGTTATTCCGTTGCCCGTTTCTTTTTGTTTTTGCTTTTGATTATTTTAATTACTGCCTCATGTTTTTTTCCTGTTCTGCTTTTGTTTAATACATTTAAATTATATGCTACGTTTCTTGCTTTATCATCGAGTCTTAGTTTCATTTTAATATAGTGTAAAATTATTTCGTGGTGTCAGTGACGTGACACATCATTTTCTGCTTTGTCATGTTTTTACATCTTTTATTTTAACGCTTCTTTTATGGATTTTGATACTTATTTTATCATTATATATATGTATATTTATATATCTTTTTATTTATTAATTGGGTCTTTCTTGCCCTGTGTTTTCATTTTGATTTACTGATATGCGTATTATTTTTCGTATTTCATATCCATATGGTGTTTTACTTTAATATTCATGTGTATATTTTATTGCCTAATATTTTTATCGCGTATTTTATTTGATTTGTATCTTATTGTAAATTATTTTGAGATATGTTTCGTTTATTTTGTGACGTCACGAGTCCATGACAGCCCGCGACCTATGACAATAAACAGTGTCAACCGGAGTTCTGTGTGTTTGGATCTACACTTCCCTCTGCTGAAGCATCACCAAAGGGTGTACTACTCCTATACGTTACTTGCCTAGTATTATCGCTGGACGTTATCAGTATATGAATCAATAAGGCACTGGTTATATATAAGTTACGTTTCCCAAGAATAACTGTATTCAGTAACTCTTCTTTGTAACGTTTTACATGTCAGTTCTGCTTAGCCTATCAAAGGGCTCAATTTCAGTCATTGCCAAGTTAATTTTACTTTGATTATCTTTCAGTAACGATTTCAGCGATCTGTCAATCAATTTAAACTTTTACCTTTTGCCAATCATATTGAACTGTATTTTATTGTTTTTACATGTTCTTTACCTGTGTTTTATCTCTAATTTTACTGTTTCTATTGCTTTTACTTCTGCTTTTAGTCTCTCAGATTTTATTGAATCCTTTCCTTTTACGATTTCAGTTAAGTTTAAGTAGTTTTAACTACTGTTTATCTGTTATCGTTCTATATAGTCGCTTTAGTTCTGCTTTTACTCAACCTTTCTCTTTTACGATTTTAATTAAGATTTTAGTGCTGCTTACCTGCCATCGTGCTTTGGAGTTGCTTTATTACTGCTTTTAATATTTTTTGGTGTTTTTACCTAGTCTTACCAGTATTTTACTTCGTCACCACTGCCTCTGCTTCTACTACTGTTCTTATCTCATTTGTTTATTAGGTTATTTGTACGAAAAGGACTCTAATTGTTATAAAACACAACCCAGTCAAGAGTATCTGTGGAAACAATAGTTAATCTCTTTCCACAGAACCTGGAAGTTCGGCCGCTCCTTTTTTTGGCTTCCAGTATCCTTTTTTTTTTCCTCTCCTTACGAGGAGTGAACGGGACCCTCTCCCCCGAGTATTCCTTCTTACTTGGTCCCTAAGCCTCTCATGCCTCACAGGAGTATTCCGGGCTCCTCTCACACGGACAGCATCTGGCCTTAAACTAGGTGTGAACTTTACAATATATATATATATATATATATATATATATATGTGTGTGTGTGTGTGTGTGTGTGTGTGTGTGTGTGTGTGTGTGTGTGTGTGTGTGTGTATGCATATATATATATATATATATATATATATATATATATATATATATATACATATATATACGTACACACATATACGTATATACATTCCATATATGTGTATGTATATAAATATGTATATATATGTATATATATATATATATACACATATATGTGTGTGAAATTCTTAAATTCTTATTATTTATATAGTAATATTGCTACTTGATGTGATCTAGTCGTTATATGCAGTTAATATATAATTTCTTTTCAATTTGCAGAAACTTGTGTTGTGACATTATAAACAAAAATGAGAACATCAATATCAAAAGTGATAATAATAATAATGATAATGGTAATGATAATAATAATATTAAAGAAATATCACTGATCACAAACACATATTACCATCCTCACTACCATCTCCATCCATCGATGTCACTGCCATTGTTGTTAGTGATAATGCGTAAATCCTCACTTGCATATATTCCTGCTTGTTGCATATCAGCTGATCAAGTGGCGATGACTATCTGAACCATCTTCCGAGCTCACTGCGCTTCGAAAACGTTCACGAGAGAAACAATAACAAACATTCGGGGGAATATTAGGCAGGCGGGACCTCAGTTTTAATTACTTTTAAAACCGGGCTCCAACTCCTTGCTCCGTGCACTTAGCCTGATCGCGGGAGAACGATACGGTCCATTTCAGTACTTTAAACGCCACATAACTTCCCATGGACACAGTAACTAAACAGCTCGCGAGACGGAGCCGGGAGCGTCTTCTTCGGGCGGTGACATAACCGTTCGCACCGCCCAAAATGAGATCCTTTTTAGAACGAGTTACTCTGCGTCCACCCGGGAAGACATTGTCCTTGCATGACGTCACAGCCTCTGTCCTCCTAAATCCACGAACGGTTGCGACACCATCTGGCGGAAAGCATTTTCTATTTTTTCTATGTCTCGTTGCCTAGAATTATCCATTAGCATTGGGATGTTATTTAAATGTGGAAAGTAATATGCAAAGTGGATGCAAAGCCCTGTGGCTGTACATTAAGTAAAGTGAAGATAGCATATTTTTCGAAAGACTCGCGCGTTTGTCTGGTTCCAAAGGCGTATCTTCAAGCCATGATTAAAATAATTCTTCGCATTTCTTTTGAATTTACCTCTACCAAGACGGGGATTTTAAAATTCACACAGGTAATTCAATTACTAATTCCTTACTCTCGCTGTCTCCGCCTCAAGCTTCTGAACACTACACTTTGCTGTAATAATGATAATAATAGTAATAAAGAGTCAATTCTGTCGTTAGGATGCCCAGCAGTTTTGTTCCATAAAGTTATCATTACTCAACTCTGGCTGCTGCTGCATTGTTTATCCCTTGTTCTTTATTGTTTACTCCCTTTCACACTCGTTTTTTTTTCCGCGTATCTCATCTCTTATTTTCAGTTTGCATTGTTTATTCATTCATTTACTTCTGTCGCGTATTGTGAAGCCTTTGTCGGTGTTTTCTCATTTCCATAATGTTTGCCATATTGCTTCTCCATTCGAGAGGCTCGCTCCTCAATTAGGGTGGCTGTGAGAGGAGGCAAGTTTTCGCTTGGAATTTGGTCATTGCTAATTCATTCTGCTTAGTGGATGAATCACCGGTTCATTTCGGTCGCGTGAATTGTAATGATTGAGTATAAGATGTTGTTTCTTGTTGCATTTAGATTGTTGTTTATTTTCTATGTAGTCATTTATTTGACAATCCATGTTTTGTGTTGATATTCTTATTAAAAAAAAAAAAAAAAATTGTCATAGTTGTCGTTGCAAACTGGTCATTCTTTTGAATACTTACTGAAAACATACTTTCTGTCTATTCACTAGTTTACTTTTAGTTCTCAGTTTTCATCTGTTATTTAGCGCTGCACTTTAATATCTTCGATTTCTGATACTGGTGCTCGAGTATCAGTAAACAATAACCCTTATTTCTCCCATGCTGTATATTTGATTAATACTTCAGTTCATGTGAATACCTGATCCTCTCCCGATATGGAGTTTCGAAAAGCAGATGACACCATTTGATAGAGTAAGCGAGTTTAAAAACCTTTTTCTTTGATTCTGTTTCCAGCCAGTTAACGCTTGACGAAATATACCGGATTTTAGGTCCAGAAAAATCGTCTGATTTCGTTCATTTTTGGCTTCGCAGTGTACTGTTTGCACTTATATATTACCTTGATTTAACGTACCTGACCTATGCTAACCGAAACATAATCTAACATTCAAGAGAAACTACAGATGGAATTTGATCATCAACATCGGAGTTGGAGTATACTTAGCCTGGTGCTTCAGGAGGAAGTAAAGTCTATTTGTGTTTCGGTGGGGACATTTTCGTCCGATTCCATTAATTTGTGGCTTGAAAAAACACTTTAAGACAGGATACCGTTCAAATTATATCAGATCGATCATGCGCACGTAAAGACCGACATTTCTTCACTAAAATCCGGAGTTCGACATCTATTGACATTTATATACATTTTCTACATCAATGCTGAATGATTATGTCTGTCGTTTGCCATTGTAAGTTTGCTTGCTGCCCCTCCCCCACCGTCCTTCCCCT